>NW_007087323.1:58336-60195 GCF_000164805.1 Carlito syrichta | reverse complement strand
AATCTGGGCAACAGAGTGAGACTCCAGCTCAAAAAAAAAAAAAAAAAAAGTGGATAAATAAACTACAGTACATTAGTGTCGTCAGATACCGTGCAGTATGAAGAGTGGCACTGAAAGAACTTCAAGACATTGTTGTGTGAGAAAAAACCAAATCACAGACCATGACCCTATATTCCATTTATATAACCTAGCTGGAAAGAGGGCGAGGAGGAAAGCTTTGTGTGTATCTATACAAACGTATGTATAAATATACAGAAACACTGGAAGGTTGTGCAAACACTGATAGAGTTTACTTTTTTTTTCCTTTTTTTAGAGACAGAGTCTCGCCATGTTGCCCAGGTTGGTCTCTAACTCCTGGTCTTAAGAAATCCTCCCATTTCCAACTGGGATTGCAAGTGTGCGCCATCAAGCCCAGGCCAGAACTTACTTCTGTGGCCATACATGGGGGTTGTATGGTGACTTCAAATTTTGCTCTGAACATTCTGAATGGGATCGATCTTGAATTCTGTTTCAAAACTCATACATACCACAATGTAATCATATTATTATTTTTCTTTTGGACAAAGTTGTTATCTTAATGGTATCACATAAATTAAACTGCAGTAAAGAGTGAAACACAGCCAGTCTGGGGCAAATTCAAAATGACTTTGTAAATCACCTAGCCAAACTAGTTCTTTACTACAAGAAGGGGTTTGTAACCAGTACACCCCCCAAGTAATGTATACATAGTGACTGGAAGCTGCCTCCCCAAATGTACATTTGCACTAGACTCTCCCACACTTAATACAAACCAAACACTGACACATACCCCCAAATCTGTCTTTCAGTGCCAGCTAATGCATGATAACACCAAGTTATCACTTACAAGGTGGCATAACATGATATCGGCTTAGATTTCCTAATCAGTAATACACAAGTGTATTTTCCAAGTATAAGGCAAAATTCGGCCGGGCTGGTAGCTCAGCCTGTAATCCCAGCACTTTGGGAGGCCGAGGTGAGTGGATTGCCTGAGCCTACAGGTTCAAGACCTGTCTGGGCAACCTGGCGAGACCTCATCTCTACAATAAATCAAAAATTAGCTGGGAGTGGTAGCACGCGCCTGCAGTTCCAGCTACTTGGAAGGCTGAGGCGGAAGGATCGCCAGAGCCCAGCAGGTCGAGGCTGTGGCCACTGCACTCCTGTCTGAGTGACAGAGTGAGACTCCAACTCAAACAAAAAAGGCAAAAATCACATGTTAAAACCAAGGGGTTGCTTTGCAGATGCCGCCACCTTGAGACTTTTCCCATCAGCCATGGACCCCACTGTGTACTTCGACTTCGACATCGCCATCAACGGCGAGCCCTTGGGTCGCGTCTCCTTCAAGCTGTTTGCAGACAAAGTTCCAAAGACAGCAGACAACTTTCGTGCTCTGAGCACTGGAGAGAAAAGATTCGGTTATAAGGGTTCCTGCTTTCACAGAATTATTCCAGGGTTTATGTGCCAGGGTGGTGACTTTACACGCCATAATGGCACTGGCAGCAAGTCCATCTATGGGGAGAAATTTGATGATGAGAACTTCATCCTGAAGCATACAGGTCCCAGCAACTTGTCCATGGCAAATGCTGGACCCAACACAAACGGTGCCCAGTTTTTCATCTGCACTACTAAGACTGAGTGGTTGGATGGCAAGCATGTGGTTTTTTGGCAAGGTGAAAGAGGGCGTGAATGTTGTACAAGCCATGGAGGGCTTTGGGTCCAAGAATGGCAAGACCAGCAAGAAGATCATCATTGCTGACTGTGGACAACTCTAATAAATTTGACCCGGCCACCGTAGCCTCGACCTGCTGGGCTCCGGTGATCCTTCCGCCTCAGCCTTCCGA
>NW_007087323.1:57932-58316 GCF_000164805.1 Carlito syrichta | reverse complement strand
TCGCCAGAGCCCAGCAGGTCGAGGCTGCGGTGGCCGGGAGTGGCCACTGCACTCCTGTCTGAGTGACATGCACTCCTGTCTGAGTGACAGAGTGAGACTCCAACTCAAACAAAAAAGGCAAAAATCACATGTTAAAACCAAGGGGTTGCTTTGCAGATGCCGCCACCTTGAGACTTTTCCCATCAGCCATGGACCCCACTGTGTACTTCGACTTCGACATCGCCATCAACGGCGAGCCCTTGGGTCGCGTCTCCTTCAAGCTGTTTGCAGACAAAGTTCCAAAGACAGCAGACAACTTTCGTGCTCTGAGCACTGGAGAGAAAAGATTCGGTTATAAGGGTTCCTGCTTTCACAGAATTATTCCAGGGTTTATGTGCCAGGGTG
>NW_007087323.1:57215-57912 GCF_000164805.1 Carlito syrichta | reverse complement strand
ACTTGTTTTATCTTAAAAAAAAAAAAAAAAAAACCAAGGGGTTAAAGTTCTAACTTTACTTAGCATTTTGTGGTTCAGAAGAAACTGTACTACTGAATTAACTGCCTTTAACATGGATTCAAACACCCTATTTTAAGATTACCACTACCAACAACTCCGATAATGTAAAATCTGGATCTTTGTTCCTTTCCCTGATATTTTAGCTGAATCTTTATGATCTTTTTTAATGCATGAGGAGGAGGGAACCTGGAGGGAAATTATAGGAACAAGAGTATCCAAAACCTAATTTCTTCCTAAACTGGAAGGAAAAAAACCGAGAAACTAATTTCTCAACTTGGCCCTGCTTTAGTTTAACTCGAACAAATTTAGAGAAGCAACATTACCACATCTGAAATAGAGCCAACATTTACTTTGGCAGAAAAAAACCAAAGTCACTAAAGTTATTTTTTTATTACTACTGAAGTGCTGCAGCAAGAGCAACAGCATGTTTTTTTTATCCTTTTTTAATGGATACCCAAGACAACTATTTCAAAATGTCCAAAGTTACAGATTTGAGGGAAGAAAGGAGACACTGGGTAATATACATACACACATCCTGATGCTCACTGTTGCCATCTAGGTGGTGAGTGCCCAGGTGTTCATCATACTATTCCTTCAACTTCTCTAGACATGAATTTTTTTTTTTTTTTTTTTTTGA
>NW_007087323.1:19953-57195 GCF_000164805.1 Carlito syrichta | reverse complement strand
CCTCAGCCTCCCAAAGGCACGGGATTACAGGCTGAGCCACCGAGCCCGGCTTTTTTTTTAGTCAGAATCTCACTTTGTCGCCCAGGCTGGAGGGCACTGGCAAGCTCATGGCCACCGCAGAGTCGACCTATTGGGCTCAGGGGATCCTTCTTCCTCAGTCTTCCAAGTAGCTGGAACTACAGGCATGTACCATCATGCCTGGCTAATTTTTTGTTGATTTATTGTAGAGATGAGGTTTCGCCACGCTGCCCAGGCTGGTCCCAAATCCATGAGCTCAGGCAGTCTCTCGCCTCAACCTCCCAAATTGCTGAAATTACAGGTGTGAGCCATCGCACCCGGCCAACATGAAATTTTTTATAATATGAAGTCAGCTGTGGAAGGGGGTTTACTCAAACTCATCCAGATAAGCTACAGGTTAACATGGAATGCAAAATTAGTATAACAACCAACACTGACTGAATGCCTCCTATGTGCCAGTAGATTGATGCAATGAAGGGTCTTAGGTAATGCTTAAGAGTTTGGATTTTAGCCAGGCTCGGTGGCTCAGCCTGTAATCCCATGCTTTGGAAGGCTGAGGTAAGCAGACTGCCTAACCCACGGGTTCGAGACCCACCTGGGCAACTTGGCAAGACCTCATCTCTACAATAAATCAAAAAATTAGCCGGGCGTGGTAGCGTGAGCCTGTAGTTCCAGCCACTTGGAAAGCTGAGGCGGAAGGATCACCGGAGCCCAGCAGGTCAAGGCTGCAGTGGCCAGGAGCAGCCACTGCACTCCAGTCTGGGCAACAGAGTGAGACTCTAACTCAAAAAAAAAAAAAAAAAAAAAGAGTTTGGATTTTATCCCACACACCAGGTGTCTCCAACCCCCAGGGTATCACGGTACTGGTCCATGGCCTAATAGGAACCGGGCCACACAGCAGGAGGTGAGCAGCTGGCCGCCAGTGAGTGAGGCTTCATCTATATTTACAGCTGCTTGCCATCACTTGCACTACCGCCTGAGCTCCGCCTCCTGTCAGATCTGCACTGAAAAGCCGGCTTCCATTTCCAACATCCTATTTTTATGAAGTAGGGTGTTCTGCAGGGACAGCAACCAAAATGAGATTATGGAATTAGACTGGACATAAGCAGCACACTTGTGGTGTCACTGTCTCCCATCACCCCCAAGTGGGACCATCTAGTTGCAGGAAAACAAGCTCAGGGCTCCCATTGATTCTGCATTATGGTGAGTGGTATAATTATTTTATTATAAACTACAATGTAATAATAATAGAAATAAAGTGCACAATAAGTGTAATGCGCCTGAATCATCCCAAAACCATTCCCCCTTCCTCACCATGGAAAAACTGTCCTCCACAAAACCAATCCCTGATGACAAAAAGATTGGGGACCACTGCCATATATGACAGAAAGTTAATGAGGACTTAAGCAGGAAAACAACTGTTTTTCAAAGAAGGAAAACTATGACAACAGTAGGGAGATGACAGGGTAGTGCCTTATCAACTCTGACAAATCGACACAAGTGTAAATAACTAACAGTATACATGAAGTTACAAGAAAGATGTGCTAGGAAAGCTAAGGGAAGTTGACAGCAGGAATTTAATGCAAGTGGTATTAATCAGGCAACTATTTGTGGAAGCAGTGGCTTTTACAAATGAGCAAGTCTGGCTATAGAGAGTAATCCACCTAGGTACAAACATTCATGACCCCAGAGCCTAGGTTACCACCAAAAACAGCAAGTAAGTTGTACTCTGGAGCTTAACATGTAAATTCATACACATGTGAAAAGTTAGACTAGGCCAAGCATGATGGCTCAAGTCTGTAATCCCACATTTTGGGAAACTGAGGCAAGAGGACTACCTGAGTTCTGAGGTTCGAGATCAGCCTGGACAACTTGGTGAGACTTCGTCTCTACAATAAATCAAAAAATTAGCTGGGCGTAGCAGTGCATGCCTATAGTTCCAGCTACTTGGAAGATGAGATGGAAGGATCTCTTGAGCCCAGCAGGTCAAGACTGTAGTAGCTCTGAATGTGGCAGTGTCCTCCAGCCTAGGTGAGAGGATTACTTAAGCCCAGGAGTTTGGGAGGCTGAGGTGAGTGGATTACTTGAGCCCAAGAGTTCAAGACCAGCCTAAACAACATGGTGAGACCTCATCTCTAAAAAAAAAATCAAAAAATTAGCGGGGCATGGTGGCATGTGCCTATAGTCCCAGGAAATGAGGAGCATGAAGCAGATGGATCGCCTGCGCCCAACAAGGTCAAGGCTGCGGTAAGCCATGATCGTACCACTGCACTCTCTGCCTGGGTGACAAAGACAGACTCCAACTTAAAAAAAAGAGAGAGAAAGAAAATACACACACCCCCTATGACTAAGTAAATTTAAATCCTAGGTCTGTAAGCTAGATAACTTCCTATATGTGTGAGTAAGAAGACAGAAAAGGCCGGGTTCGGTAGCTCAGCCTGTAATCCTAGCACTTGGGGTGGGTGAGGCAAGTGAACTGCCTGAGCCTGCAGGTTTGAGACTCAGCGGCAAGTTGGCAAGACCTCATCTCTACAATAAATCAAAAACTAGATGGGCATGGTGGCGCACGCCCGTAGTTCCGGCTACTTAGAAGGCTGAGGCGGAAGTTTCGCCAGAGCCCAGCAGGTCGAGGCTGCAGTGGCTGGGAGCGTGCCACTGCTCTCCAGCCTGGGTGACAGAGTGAGACTCCAACTCAAAAAAAAAAACAAGAAGACAGAAAAACTACAGGTCACAGCTACACTTCACAGCTACACTGTCTTTACTGATGAAGCCCCCTCCAAGGCAGTTTATTGCCCATAATAAATAAGTACATATGAATTGCATTATATACATTAAATGGCTTTCTCAGAAAAAAAGGATTCAATCTTAAAAAGCATTTCCCCCCTAAATGACATTTGCCTCATAAAAAACTTTTTCCTTCCTAAGACAGACAGCCTTCCAGCCCTACAATTTTTCTCTTTCCTCTGCCTGGATACTTATAACACTTTCCAGCTTTCCAATAGTGTCGTCTTTCACCATATCCCTGTGGCCTCCTGTATGCTTGCTGGAGAAGGAAAGGGGAAAAAATAAATCAATAAAACCACCCCACAGGGTGGTAATAATAATACCAACCATGTCCTTCTCCCTCAGTGCTAGAGTGAGACCAGCATCTCTGGGCTCCAATGAGGTGGGCACAGAGTGATCCATCGCCAGACTCGATTTTTTAGACCAAAGATCACTCGCTTTTTAATTCTGGAATAATTTTTTGTCCTCTAATTAGAATTCCTTCTTTCTTACTCCCCGAGTTTCTCTGAGAAGCACATTCATATTACCTCCTTCCCCCACTACCTCTTCAGCCCCATCATCATCTCAGCTCCACAGACTCAGTCCCCTGTAAAATCCAAGACAAAATGAGAACTTCAGCAGCGGGGCGAAACTAGACCCCAGGCCACCTTCAAAGGCCACCAGCCTACGACTCTGCAGAGCTGGCTAACTTACTGCCCCCATCCACTCTTACAAACAGTTCCCTCGTGCAGCAGGCTTGGCAGACATTGGACTGGCAGGGAGAGAAGGGTGCCCTGCCCCCCAAACCCTGCCTCTCCTGAGCTGTACCTAAATTTTCACCAGTCAGTCACACTGATATTAGAGTTCCAGTTCCTTCTGGTGTTCTTTTCCCCTACATTTTTTATAGCATGCTCCAACACTGTGTTCTCTCTCTCAAAAAAAGGGGAGTGTTATGCTTTCTCTCCATCCATCCACATTTTTCTTGCTGACTTTCTGCCTGGTCATTTCTAACTAGACAGAAGTCTTAATTTTTCCCCCAGACTTGGTTATATATGAATAAGTTATAATGAGTAGAGACATTCTCTTGCTTTTCTTAATACTTTTGGATAGATGTAAAAAATCTAATGCTTCAGGAATAGCAATTCAACCAACAAAAATCACATTTTACCTTATCATGTCACTATTTTCAAAAAGTACCTTAAAGTCCAAATGAAGCCGGCTCGACCATGGCTTAAACTCCTAATTCCCCTTTTCAATAGTTTCCTGAAGGAGAGACTGACAAGCCTGAGAAGCCTTAGCCAGTAAGCAGTAACAAGCAGAGTTAAAGTCTGGATCTGGACACCTTGGAGGAGAGGCATCGTCTCATTGTTGATGTCAGAGTACTGGAAAAAACTGGGCTTCAGCTTCAGGCACCACACCCTCACCTCCCTGACCCACCGCACACTGTCTCCAAAGCCCAGGCTGTTTATCAGCACAAACAAAAGAATCCATCCTCCATCGCAAAGGTGTGTGAGAATGACATATAATTCTGCTACTTAACAGGCAAGGCACTCAAAATACAGTACTTACTACCACAAAGCACTTTTACTAAGAACTCATTCACAAAGAACTGGGCATCTGAAGTAAGTGCCACTTTCTAATGAAATTCATGGTAACAAATTTTTGCTTTGTCCAGTGTGTTCCCTTGTCCTTAAGGTATACCTAAAGCTTGAATGTTGATGGCGGCTTTGTCATTTGAGGGAAAGTCCAATCAAAAAGGACATAATCAAATTGTACTAGGCCTATTACCAAGAAACTATCATAGCAATGTCACACACTGAATGGTCACTGAAAATTCCAGGTGGCATGGATAAACCACAGAAGGACTGGACCTGAAAGCAGCATCCTGGCACCACCTCTCCTCTAAGGATCAGCTCTGGCCCAGTCTCTCACCGGGTACATGGGCCAACAAGACCCCCGGTTCATTACAGAGGGGCCCAAGAGGTTGAGCTGCTTCCATATCAACAAGGGGTCCTGGCATTTTTGACACAACGCAGAAGAATGACAGAAAGTACCAAGCAGGCACAACATGGTTTCTCCGGGGCAAGGGGCTACCCGCTAGATGTATATCCTTAGGCAACTTGGGGGGGGGATATGGAAGTGGGAGGGGATGGGCCAGATAGACCACTGCTCCATGGTAAACTTCCACTTCCAAACAGCCTAGCAACCCTAGAACTCCTTGGCTCTCTCAGTGCTCAGTATGTGACAATGTCAAATCCTATGGGACAGTGATTTATCTAATTCCCTAAATGCACTGACAGGAATCTACTCTGCCTCTCCAGGGACCCTTTTAGGCAATGATCACGGCTCCCACACCATGTAGATCGCTTAAGCATTTTAACAGGCGTGCAGAATCTGATGGATTTGCATTAACCTGGTTTTTCTGCAAGTCAGCTAAAACTGGACTGGACACTGAAGGGGAGGAGAGGAACTAACACAAAATTAAATTAACTAGGACATTTATCAAGTTAAACTTTAGACAACTTAGGTAGCTTAAACAGGGAAGGGAAGAAACATCCATTCATCTCCTTTCCTCCAGCACTGCCTCTTTCCCTCAATAACATTATAGAGAGAAAAATGCAAAGCAATTTCCCCTCTACCTTATTTTCTGAAACTTAAGGCAGTCTTTTTCTTTTATAAGCTCCTACAACATTCTGCATCAGTACAGATGAACTAGACAACAGCCTCACAGAAGCACTTGTTAACTTTTTTTCCTACTAAGAAAATATCCCCATTGCCCCAAAGCCCCACTAGTCATGGCTTAATTTGCAAACCCCATTAGACGACAAGTACCAGAAAATTGCTTGTCCCATTTCATGCAGTACCTTCCCTGTAGCGGTGACACAAGCAATTACGCTAATACGACTGTGTCCCAAGAGGAGGAAAGGGGACAAAAGTCTCAACTTTCTTAAATGGAATGAAATGTTCCCCCACTACAGAAGCAAAGTTCAGAGGGTGAGAGACAGGAATTGCAATGCAGTTAAATTCACTATTTAATAATACAAGACTATAATCAAGTCCAAGTCCTTGAACTTACATTATGCCTTTCTAATGGGATGCTTGTGTAATTTCAAATGTATTACTGTAAAAACCCAGTCATTGTAGAGGCAAGAGACAGGTGGAGGCGGGTGGGGGAGATAAAATGGACTTTAATTAAAATATGAATAATCCAAGTCCAGCTAATTCAAAGCATCTGACTTAAACACCTAGTCAGCTGGGAAACAGCAGCTGCTTCCAATTACAGGCTAGTTTGAATTAACCGGTATCAGTATCTAATGAAGAAGCTGTGTATGTAGGAAATTTTCCAATTCTGAACATACAGCTGTGCACACAGCCTTTTTAAAAAAGGAAAAGCCACAGATCCAAAAGCTTGTATATGTAACCTCCTTCTAGGTCAGGACTAAGTTTTCCAGCTCGCTCTTGCCTTTGCCTCTGACCCCAAGGGCCAGTCTTTCTGCTGCTGTTCCACACTCTGGGGTTCCCCATTCTCAGACCCTGAGTCCAGAGACGCTTTACAAGGAGAGCTCCAACAGCTCTTCCTGCTCCTCTGATGGCCCAAGGCTGACACCCAAGTCACAGACTCAGCAAAATACAGGTTTCTAATCCTATCACACAAAATGCGAAGCCTGAAGGGTTCTTGCCATTCATGAGCTCCCCAGAGACTAGAAGACTGAAAGCCCAACCCAAACATCCTTTAGCCCGGAGGTTCTTACCAGACTCCACTGGAGAAAGAACATTCCAGAAGGTCGACCAGCTTCTAACTGCAGGTGGAGCTTTAGACCATCAGATTGTCAGTGGCTTTTAAAGAATCCCACTGATGTGATCAGGGACTGGAAGAGAAGGGAAAAAAACGGGAAAGGGGGATTGGGAACCTCTAAAATCCCTTTCTAAAGGACTAAAGGAGCCAGGGATCACCACTAACAGAAAAATCCCAAATCCTCAAAACAAAACTGCTTGCCCCGACCTTCTAAGTCACCTCCTTAATACCAAAAAAAAAAAAAAAAAAAAAATCCCTCAAGTTCGGAAATCTCCCTCTCCCCTCTTGGACTGCTATAAAAGAAGGCATTCTGGAAGTATCAGTTTCTTAGTTGTGATAAATAATCTGAATGAAAACAATAAATTTGGAAATGCAACACCATGCTGAACTGCCCTTTCCCCACACAATTCGTTTTACAAATAGAACATGATTCCTAAGAACAAAATTCTAGACAATGCACAGAAACTTTTAGCTTTTCTGTAAAAACAGAATCACGTAATTCTCTAACAGATGAAAACGCACCCATTTCTTCAAAAAGAACTATGCGGAACGCTAAGCACAAGGGCTCACACCTGTAATCCCAGCACTTTAGGAGGCTGAGGCAGGAGGATTGCCTGAGCCCAGGGGTTTGAGACCAGCCTGGGCAACTTTGCGAGACCTCATCTCTACAATAATTCAATAAAGTAGCCAGACAAGGTAGCGTGCGCCTGTAGTTCCAGCTATTTGGAAGGCTGAGGTGGAAGGATCGCCAGACCCCAGCAGGTAGAGGCTGCGGCGACCATAAACATGTCACTGCACTCCAGCATGGGCGGCAAAGTGAGACTCTGACTCACAAAAAAAAAGAAGAACCACACAAAAACATTGAAGACATCCCCCAAAATTCTCACAAAATGCAAAAGAAGAATTTTTCTACCCTGAAAAACAATTTCTTAAAGAACTTCCTTACTTTTGAGGCCAGGGCCAGTGGCTCACACCTGTAATCCCAGCCCTGTGGGAAGCCAAGGAGAAATGACTGCTTGAATCCAGGAGTTTAAGACCATCCTGGGTAACACGGTAAAACCTCATCTCTACAGTAAATCAAAAAATCAGCTGCACTTGTAGTTCCAGCTACTTGGAAGGCTGAGGCAGAAGGATCACTTGAGCCCAGCAGGTCAAGGCTGCAGGAGCAGTAAGCATGCCACTGCATCCGTCTGGGTGACAGACTGAGACTATGACTCAAGCTTTTATAAATATGAACTTGTCTACAGACAATTGTAGAAGAAGAGATTATAAGTGAATATCCCATTCATAAACCATTTGATTACTAAATTCAGTATATGTTTACGGAGAACCTAGTATGTATATTTAATAGTCGGCAAAGAAAACTCAATTGTCTTTTAAAAAAAAAGGTAAAAGTGGTGGAGAGCAGGACATGCATAACTCTTAATATGAGGAAGCTGTGATGTCTTCAGGCAGAAGGAATCCCCCCCTCACCTACCTACCCTCCCACCCACACGGGGAAACTTTGCAAGTAAAAGATGAAAACCCACAAAATCTAGCAAATGCCATATTCTGAGTCACCAAACTCCCTTAAACTTCCTTCTCTGTAGACGGCCACTTACGAGACTTTGTTTTGTATGTTGTTAACAAAACATAAACATAACCCCTAATGCCATACCTTTTAACACCAGAGAGAAAAATCGTTAAGATTGCTGCTTTAAAACTTCAGTGAATGAAGTTTAAAGAACCACTGGAGCCGGGCTCGGTGGCTCAGCCTGTAATCCCGCGCCTTTGGGAGGCTGAGGTGAGTGGATTGCCTGAGCCCGCGGGTTCGAGACCCGCCTGGGGCAGCAAGACCTCATCTCTACAATAAATCAAAAAATCAGCCGGGCGTGGTAGCGCATGCCTGTAATTCTGGCTACTTGGAAGGCTGAGGCGGAAGGATGGCCAGAGCCCAGCAGGTCGAGGCTGCGGTGGCCGGAAGCGGCCACTGCACTCCAGTCTGGGCGACAGAGTGAGATTTCAACTCAAAAAAAAAAAGAACCACTGGTAGGAAGGAACAGGGAGACACTGGGTTTATAAACTCAGGGACTGGCAAGAATAATAAAAAAAACCATAATCACAGCCAGTGCCACTCAAAATTCAGTGGCCCAAGTACTATACTTATGACTCTCCTTACACACAGGAAAGGGAGGCACAGAGAGATTAAGTAAATCAAGAGATTAAGTGACAGAGGCAGAATTGAAACCCAAGGCCCTGGACTGCACAACCCTGGGGTAGTACCACGTACCAACACAGTGAAGACAAACACAGTCTCCAAAGCAAAACAGGTTAACCTGGGGACATGGGATGTCCAACACTGGCCCCTTTTCCCAGCCTTGTTTCCATAGCTGCAATTTGGGAAAAACAGCTAAGTCACAGAGTTGTGGTAAGATGCAAAGAGGTAAAATACTGCTCACAAAGCATTTAGATAGGCAGGCATGCATGCAGTCAATGGTAGAGAACTTTTATTTTTCAACAGACGTAAAAGCTTCCAAAGAGAGTTCTGGACAGAAACCAGCAAAACAGTTAAGAGCCGTCATAGAAATTCCTGAGGTTACTCCGTGTCTACCAAATTCAACCGAATAGTTTTGGGGAATGCACATTAACACTGTGCAGGCAATGCATATGCACTGTAGACTAGGTGTCTGTAAGGCTTCCTTTTAGAATGAAAACTTAGGAATGGCCCTCAGAAAAGAAAGCATAAAGGGCACTGGGCCAAAAGAGGCTTTTTCAAGCAATGCTAGGGCGTTACAATCCCATTGTTTTGTGGGATTGTAGTGGAGTGCAGTGGCACACTCATGACTACCACAGCCTCTGCCTGCTGGGCTCAGGCAATCCTTCTGCCTTAGCCTTCCACGTAGCTGGAATTACAGGTGTATACCTCCACATCGGGCTCATTTTTTATTTATTGTAGAGACAAGGTCTTGCCAAGTTGCTGGTCTCAAATCCCTGGGGTCAAGCAATCCTTCCACCTCAGCCTCCTAAAGTGTTGGCATTACAGGCATGAGTCAAAGCACCCAGCACATCACTGCTTTTAAAGACCTTTACACTGTAGGAGAATGGCTGATTTCAAATATAAGATACAGTTAGAACTGTATCTTTATCTTCTAAAACTTGGTTGGCAGTAGTGATCTTATTGGGAACCTCACCCCTAAAGGAATAAAGAACTGCTTGGGGTCGGGCTCAGTGGCTCAGCCTGTAATCCCAGCCCTTTGGGAGGCCCAGACGTGTCGACTGCCTGACCCCGTGGGTTTGAGACCAGCCCGGGCAACTTGGTGAGACCTTGTTTCTAAAATAAAATTTAAAAAATTAGCCAGGCGTGGTAGTGTGTGCCTGTAGTTCTAGCTACTTGGAAGGCTGAGGCAGAAGGATTGCTGGAGCCCAGCAGGTTGACGCCAGGATGGTCATGAGTGTGCACTCCAGCCTGGGCAACAGAGCGAGACTCCAACTCAAAAAAAAAAGACAGCCAGGCTCAGTGGCTCAGCCTGTAATCCCACGCTTTGGGAGGCTGAGGTGAGTGGACTGCCTGAGGCTGCGGGTTCGAGACCTGCCTGGGCAATTTGGCGAGACCTCATCTCTACAGTAAATCCAAAAAATTAGCCAGACGTGGTAGCGCGCGCCTGTAGTTCCAGCTACTTGGAAGGCTGAGGCGGAAGGAACACCGGAGCCCAGCAAGTCGAGGCTGCGGTGGCCGGGAGCGGCCACTGCACTCCAGTCTGGGTGACAGAGTGAGACTCCAACTCAAAAAAAAAAGACCTGCTTTGGTTGTCTATACAAAGTGTGATCCTAGCAGTGCAAGCATCCCCGAGGGCTTGTTAAAAATATAGTCTTGCGGGAGGGGGCACACCTCATCAACAAGGGTACCTGAGTAATGAACATTTGTATACGTAACCCTGAATTGTACCCCACATCTTTAATAAAGAAAATTTTTTTTAAAAATACACTCAGGCCCCACTTCAGACCTGCTGAAGAACTAGCTGCATTTTAACAAGATCCCTATGTGATGAAGCCATACAGGCCTCAAACCCTCCTGAACCCTCTTTGGTCTCCATCCTGCATGTCCCCAACCCCCCCCCAACAAGAGAAAATCAGAAAAGTAATACAAAGAATATAGTAAATATATGTGAAATTAAAATTGAATAAAATGAAAACAAAGTCAGGCTACAAATGTTCAGGAAGACAAAAATCATAGTATTTTTCTATGTTCCAGTCATGTGCTACTCATTACAGCTGAGCAAAACTCAACTGTAGGAAGGTAAAGGAACGTGTCCAAAGTCTCAAAGCTTTTTTCAATGCAGAGCAAAAACCTAACCAGAAGCCAACACCTCTATAACATGGTCACTGTAAAGTACAAAGGCACAACTTTCGACTTCCACTACACGTTAGCCTGATAGAACCTGCAATCACAACCCTTCCTAAAGTATCAATTCTATACCTATAAAAAGAAAGATGTCAACTACCTAACAAATGGGATCAAAACACGAGAAGGAAAACCCTGAGCAAATCATTTCCTCTGTTACAAGTGCTGGGAAGTACTAAGGAGTAAGTATATTTCCTTTGTATACATCCCTTGTGTTAATATTTATGTTCAAAAAATGAAAAACCCATCCATGTCTAAATATAATTCTCAGAGATGAAAAGGATGTAATGTAAAGCTAATCAATTTCCTGGCAAAACTCAACTTCAGGCCATGTCACCAAACATTACACTTACCAATCTTCAGTCTGTAAGGTAAATTCTAAGTACCCTTCCTGGGAATCATAACTGGGATCTGACCAGACCACCAATCACTTCTGGACCCTGTCGTCTCTATAGCCAATAAAAAAAGTACTTCAGACACACTAAACATTGCCTGAATAAGAGAGTGCTTTTCTACATTGTAAATTGTTTGGTAATAATTGTAATGTATTCTAAATCAAGAAACTGGCCTATCACCCAAAATGCTGAGAGACCCCCAAACATTAAATGAATAAAAATTGAATGGTAGAAAGTAGTTAAATCAGAAACTTCACCTTTTTTTTTTTTTTTTTTAAAACAAGAATTTTCACAGCCCTGTGGCCTGACCTAGGGACTGAGGGTAGAGCACAGGGGATGGGGCATTCAGATTAGGAGGTTTTTCTAGAGGGCTGAGAACAGCCAGAACACTATGTAAGGACTTTCCTCCTCCCACAAGAAGGGGACAACCACCTCACAACTAGCAAACATTCTGAGGCCACCAAAGAGATGATGGCTCAGCACATCTTTTGATAAATTCTAGAACATTCCTCAAGCACACACCAGACAAACAGGCCTTTAAACGTCCTAATGAGGAATAGCTGCTGGCATTTCCCACCTTGCTTGCCATTGGCACACGCACACGCCTGACTTTAAGAGGTTTAACAAAAGAGTTATAGCCCCCAACTTCCTTGACTTTAATTAAACTTGGCTTCCACTTCTGAAAAATCCTCAAGTTTTTATTTTGTTCTGTAGTCTTACTAATGCTTTTAAATGAGAGATGCTGTGAAAAGGAAAGGCAAATTCTTTGCAGCTGCGTGTGAGCATTCTGCCAACTGAAGCACAGGAAGAAGCTCTCCCATGTTAAAAATTTCCAACTGGGAGATTTACAAAACAGCAGGGGAGAATGGATGGAGCAGAGGGAGACGTGTGCATGTGAAAGAGCTGCAAAAAGCTCCCTTTTTTGTGTTCAAGTCCCAGGGGCCTTTGGAGGCTTGTCATGCTTCAGCGATCACCACCCCCTCCCATTTGACACCCTTTCTAAAGCCACCGTCCTCTCCATACAGGCTTTCGGATAGAAGTACACATTCTGCAGAACCACTGTTCCTTTATTTTACCCCCGTCTCCCCAGGCCTCCCCAACACTCATTCTGCCACAACTGGATAATGGGAAGAAGCTTAACGGGGAGGGAGCAACCATTTCCCTCCAACTAAATGAAGTCCCAGCGTTAAGCTGCACTCCTAAGAAGGAAATGACAAGCATTTTGGCGAATGAACTTTTTATTTTCTATTAGCAGCAGTAAGATAACACAGCAAAAGTCCAAAGATGAGCTTTTATGTTGTGTTTTTTAAAGTTCTCTGGAAAATCAAGCTATACCCTCACAAAAAGCTAATTCAGGTCAAAAACGCTGTCGGGGAGAGTTTGGAGGCCTGGCTTTAAATTCCTGTATTAAGTGGTGGGGTCTGGGCTTTCCAGAGAAGGTAAACATAGTGACCACCACCCCTTATCGCAATTTCTAATAAGTAAGCAAGCACTTTGTGTGTGCAAGAGTGCCACTGTCGCCCACCATCCATCCCTGTTCTAGGGTGGAGAGCTCCTCTATTAACTGATCCCCTCCATGAGCTCTGCAGTTGGTTAAGACTCAGGAGTTCTAACCCCATAGCATTCACGGAGGCTGTCAATGTACATTTCATGGAACCGACTTTCTTCTTACTGGACCCTCAGCTGAATGCAGCTTATTCTCAGGGCCCCAAGTAACACAACCACCTCCTCAGGAATGTACGTAAAATACAAACCTCTCTGGGGATCAGCATGCACACAGCCCAATAATCTCCCACAGCAGATCTACAAGAATGTATGGCAACAAAGAGCTGGCAGACAGACAGCCGGATCTGTACGAGGTCCTCAGCGATGCAACCAAGGTGAAATTTCATTCATACATCACAGCAGAATTCTGAAGGCAAGACAGTCCAAAAAACGTCCTTCATGAGGATTTGAATTCAGTACCAAGGCTTGAAACAATCAACCAGAAACCAGAACCAACACACTCCTCTCCCAGAGTACCCAGAGTCTAATCTGCATGTTACTGTAATTTGAAACCTGATTCTAAGAACATCTTTTTACCAAGACTACTTCACAACTGACACCCTTCCGGAGAGTACTGGTTCTCTCCTCAGTACCTACTCCCATTTACAACCAGTTGGTTAGGATTAGGAATCTTTTCCTGGTGGTTGCTGACTGGCCTTCTGCTGTCCCTCAAGCAGATCTCTAAGCTATCTCTAGATGGATAAAGAAAAGACACTCACTCCATCATCTGTCAACATACGGGTGAGCTGCTCTGGGATTTTTTCTGATGGGAGGGGGAGAATGAGGTCGGGAGAGGGGGAGGATGAGATCAGAAGAGTAAGAGAATGACACTCCAGGAAGCCCAGAGTCTCTCTGTGGACTCTGTGTTTTATGTTACAAATGCTGAATTCACCATCTCTCCCCACAGCCAAAGAGGACAACTTAACTCGCAGTGTGCCATCCAGCAAGTTGTAATACGTCAGTATTAATCCAAACCCTTGAGCACAGCAACTAGAAGCAAGCAATCCTGATGCACAGGTGGAAGGAAATGCCTTCAATGAAGGGGCACAGTTGTGTGCTTATTAGAACACCTCAGCTCCACACAGAGAGACATGGGCACCCCAAGTTATAGCAGAGAACACTGAGAATGTAAAACACGGCCTAGTGATCTTCCTGGACACTTCAGCTAGCAAGTGGCAGGGTACAATCAGAAGTCAGTTGACATCCTAATTATTATTAGAGGAGTGCATTTTCCAGGAGGCACACTAGGGAGGTCTCCTGGGGTCATGAAATGATGCTAACATGAACGTAGACATGAATACACACGCACAAAATCAGATATATATTCATAAAATTGTTTCTCACTTCCCTCAAAATTTTCTAAACATTGAGAGTACAGCAGAACTTTCAAACTACTGAAAGAATATGTTTCGCCTCAAAATGACTCAAAAGGGCAGAAGGGGCTTTGATAAAAGATTCCTAAAGCCAAAATATACTACAAACACCCTAGCCGGGAGAAAACAGGTTGAGCAAAGGAAGTGCAACCAAGCGCTGCTAGGCTGAGAACAATGACCATGAAACTGCTGTTTCCTTATGAGGCCCTGCAAATTAGTCCTTCCCCCAGGGGGAGAGGATGTGGCGCTCACTGTTTGCTATTTTCCTTTTCATTACTACTGTCCCAGGGTGCACACATATACGACAGAGAGAAAGAAAGGAGAAGATGGGCAGAAGAGAGTAAAATTCTAGGATTTTTTTTCTGTTGAAAGATCATTATAACTAGGAGTTAAAATATACTTGTAAGAAAAACCATGCTAAGGAGCTCTTTAAGAGAGGCCGCGAGGATCCCCAAACTCTGCTTAATCAGCACAAACACCACAAGAGTTTCATGGGAGCTATCCGTCCTCTTGTGCTCCAGGCACTTCCTAGAGTAAAATGTGAAGATGTAAATGAATCCAGGAGAGCATATGTGACAGTTCTTTGAGATAAAGCTGATCAGTACTGACCTTTAATTTGGGGGCCCTGAGCCTCTTGCCATCTTTTTTTATGAATATGGGAGAGCACTCTAGGACCTTTCCAGCTGGGAGGAAGGAAGCACAATTATTCATCCACCGTTGGCTAGGAGACCTAACAACCTCCACTGTTAAAACCTATACAGCCTGGCCACCACCCGTGTCCTCCAGCTTCCATGAGGCAGGACTTCCAGAAAGATCTCTAAGCTGTGAGGAGGAGGCTGGAAATAAATCAGGTTAAAACGAAAGGGGGGCTAGGGCAATTCCACACTGTCCTGCGAAAGATCGTGGATGCTGGCCCCTAATCTCCTGCTTCCTTAGCCCAAAAGGAACCAAATAGGCTGCCATGGCTACATAAGGTCCCTGAGGAAGGGACTCGCCTTACACTGCACTTAAGACAGCACTGACTGAGAACCCTGCAAGAGTACCACTTAATTGAGTAGAAAGTGGCCTGTCCAGTGGAGCTGTCCTGGCTTCCTGGCTCTCAGCCAAGAAGTAGCCTTAACTTCTGTATCCATGGGAAGAGATGAGGGCAACTCCTAAAGCATTATCGCTTCACAAAATCCACCTCACAGAACCCACTCTGGAATGTTAGGTGCAGATATCTGTAGTCCCGGCTGATAGTCCTGTACCTATTTGAAGGTGGGACGATGGTCAAGGCTTTAGATCTCAAATTACAATTATGAAACTGTAAATAACTGTAGGTTTTTTTCCCCCAATGCAAACTTCAGTTTGGGATGCAGAACTGAAGGGACAAGAATTCAGCAGCCCTGCTGCATCCACAGTCTGTGCTGTGGTCATGTCCCACAATCCAGACTGGAGCAATAATTGTTAAAAGACCAGGGCTGGACTGGATCCGGCCAATATTACAAGGACAACCAACTGGTCCCATTCCTTAGTCTTGTGCTTTTAAAGAGTAGACGATGTGCCAACTATTTTAAAGCTCCAACACACTAATTCTGTAAACAATAATGGCTACAGCCTGCACACTGCGCACTGGAATGGATTCCTCAACTTGGCCTCATCACTTATGCAGCTGATGAAACAAACACTGACAGCTTTTTTGCATTTGTAAAGGCCCCACAGCAGCTGTGGTGATCCCACCATAGAGCAATGAATTAAGCCTGAAACCCAGCTGGGTCTGAACAGAAGCCTTTTTTGCACAATACAGCAAGACTATCATTGTTAACCTAGGCATTATTGGGAAATATTCTGCATTACATTATAGGGCAGTTCTAACTCAATTCTTAAAATTAGCTCTAATAAGCAATTTTAGTAGGAGGGATGTGGCATTTGCTTTTGAAATGGCACAAGTATGTGTATAGGTTATAGGTACATCACACGAAAACAGCCCAGCAGAACACAGATTTCCAGTTAAACAATGCAAAGTTTAAAATATTAACTCCTTCTTAGACATTTTTCTCTGTCTCTCTCTCTGTGTGTGTGTCTCTCCCCCCCCCCCCCCCACCTTCTAAACTCAGGTGGGTATCTAACCTAGCCAATTCTTGGTTATTTGACCACTGACAGGGATCCCTGTTAGATAAACCAAATTAATGATCTGAGCACAGAAGTCAATTTGGAATAGAGAGTTATATCAGAAAAACTGGAGTGTAATTAATTAACACCATCAGTAAAAAAAATTTTACGATGAACTTCAGTGCTATGGAATAAACAGGACTCCAAATGCTGACAGACACGTTGGTGTTTGGCTTCCTATTACCAGGAAGCTCAAGGAAGGCAGGGACACCCGCATGAAGACTAACATACAGTCTCCACTTCACAGAATGCTTCCCAATACACCAATAGGCCACATGACATTTGCAACCTCCACCATCCACGTTTATTGCCTGACACTTTCTCTGAACCCTTAAAAATGCACAAAAATTTCTTGACTCAACTAAGGACCAGTCTCAGCTCCACAATTTCTAACCAACTTGGGGGCATTAAATCTGGTAAAAGCAGAAATATCAAAAGAAAATATGGCACCATCCCTCTTTCTTCAAAGAACTCTGAAGGTTTCCTGGGTTTTTTGTTTTGTTTGAGTCCCAGTCTCACTCTGTTGCCAAGGCTGGAGTACAGTGTCACACTCACGACCACCGCAGCCTCGACATGCTGGGCTCAGGTGATCCTTCCGCCTCAGCCTTCCAAGGAGCTGGAACCACAGGCAAGCGCCACCACACCTGGCTAATTTTTTTTTTTTTTTTTTTTTGGTAGGGATGAGGTTTCACCAAGTTGCCCTGGGTGGTCTCCAATCTCTGGACTCAGGCAATCCTCTCATCTCCGCCTCCCAAAGTGCTAGGATTACAGGCATGAGTCATCACGCCTGGCTTGAACTCCCAGTTCTTAGAGGAGTTCATTATGAAGGATGTTTTTCCTTTTCACCATTTTTGGTTCAGCAGGCTTGGAAGGAGCAAGAAAAAAATCAGGGAGAGTTTCTAGGTAGACAGTCATTCAATACCCCATAGACCTTTGACAAGGAGTGTTAGCATAGGTAACCACAAGAAAGTCAAAACCTAAGGTTCAAAATCCCACCACTGAGCCAGTGGAGCACTGAATCTAGCACAAGCAACTGTAACCTTTGCTTACAGTTTGCAAAGGGTAGAGCAAATAAGACCACTCTTGGCCACTCACAGCAGAACGAAGACTGGCAGTCAGACAGTGAGGAAGGACCTAGTGTAGCACTCCATGCCAGGCTCACAGGCATAAGCTGAAACAGTTTAACAGCAGCAGATTAATTAATAATGTGTGTGTGCCTGCTTTTCTAATTTGAAGTATTCCAAGAGAAATGTAAACAAACCCATACAAGAACTTGCACACACACACACAAACATTTTTTTTTAGCTGGAGTCTCACTCTGTCGCCCAGGCTGGAGTGCAGTGGCACTCTCACAGTCACCCCAGCATCGACTTGCTGGGTTCCAGCAATCCTTCCACCTCAGCTTTCCAAGTAGCTGGAACTACAGGCACACGCTACCATGCCCGATTAATTTTTTATTTATTGTAGACACGATGGCTCACCAAGTTGCCCGGACTGGTCTCCAACCCAAGGGTTCAGAGACAATTCACTCACCTCGGCCTCCCAAAGAGCTGGGATTACAGGCTGAGTCACCAAGCCCGGCCTGCAAACAAATTTTTACAGCAGCATTATTCACATTGGCTAAAAGCTGGAAACAACTCAAATGTCCGTTAGCCGATAAATGAATACATGAAACATGGTATAACCATACAATGAAATATTATTCGGCCATAAAATGGAATGAAGTACAGGCACATATATTGATTTTAGAAACACAGTTGCTTTTTTCATTGTTTTTTGAGTCGGAGTCTCACTCTGTCGTCCAGGCTGGAGTACAGTGGCACGCTCACGGCCACTGCAGCTTCAACCTCCTGGGCTCAGGCGATCCTTCCATCTCAGCCTTCAAAGTAGCTGAAACTACAGGCATGTGCCACCAGGCTCAGCTAATTTTTTATTTATTGTAGAGATAAGGTCTCACCAAGTTGCCCAGGCTGGTCTCGAACCCCTGGTCTCAGGCACTCCTCTCACCTCGGCCTCCCAAAGTGCTGGGATTATAGGCATGAGCCACAGTGCCCAGCCTGGAAACACAGTTTCAAGAAGTCAGTCACGACAGTCAACCTATTGTACAATTCCATTCATATGAAATACCCAGAATAAGTAAATCCACAGAAGCAGAAAGGAGATTCCTGGATGCCAGAGGCTGAAGAAACCGGAGAGAATGCAAAGTGGTTTGGCATTTCTTTATGGGGTGACAAAAATATTCTAAAACATTGCACAACTCTGAATATACTAAAAACCACTGGATTGTTTGGTGTTTTTTTCTTCTTTATCAAATTCACTTCCAAAATAAGGAGACTTGAGATATGTAAAAGGCCTTTCATCTTGAACTAAACTACCACTAAAATGCCAAAAGAAAAACAGAACTGCCAAAAAGAACTGAAACAAGTTCAGAACATGAGACCTAAAAAAGGCGGCTAAATAAAGGGCTAACACCCTGCTAACAACAAGGTAAAGGGCAGTGCTGATGCCAAGAGAGGGAAAAGTGCAAGGAGAATAACTTGAACCTCCCAATGAATAACAACTGCAATTTGGAGCTTCCTATTCCCCTGCAGCTATATTGTGGGCTAAATAATGAGCAGGAGATCCTACCATTCGTGTATTCTTATTCAGTGTCCTTCCTTACTTAGACAAGTCCCTTGGTTGTTTTTTGGTTTTGGGGGGTTTTTTTGAGTTGGAGTCTCAGTGACCGCTCCTGGCCACCGCAGCCTCGACCTGCTGGGCTCCGGTGATCCACCTCAGCCTTCCAGTGGCTGGAACTACAGGTGCGCGCTACCACGCCCAGCTAATTTTTTATTTTATTGTAGAGTTGAGGTCTCGCCAAGTTGCCCAGGCAGGTCTCGAACCCGCAGGCTCGGGCAATCCACTCACCTCAGCCTCCCAAAATGCTGGGATTACAGGCTGAGCCACCGAGCCCGGCTTAACTCCCTTAGTTTTAAACCTATCCTTGAATTCATATACAGGGTAGGAAGCAGAAGGAGATGACTTCCTTATCAACTTTAGAAATCTTTTAACAATCAGCAAGGAGGATTATTTGCTGTTGATGGCAGAAAAAGCAACTAGGAGCCACATCCTTGAGAGAGAAAATACCATCCAAGGTCTTCGTGGACCGCATATAATGCTTGTCCCAAAAAACAAGCTGTAATGCCTAGGCAAGGTGACATCTTCTCTTTATGGGGATGACCTCCATGTATAAAGGGAGTAAAAGGACTCATCTTACAATAGGTACCATTAAGGTTTCATTTGTATTAAACAACAGTAAGCAAACAATGTTTGGCTGTAAAAGCTTTGCAAGTCAAAGATAATGGCCTTCCTTGGTAAACTGACTGTTCTTTGTAATCATCATTATTTATCTCCCAAGAGGTTTTGCCTAATGCTCCAATAAATTCTGAAAAGAAATAACATGACAATTTCAGCTAGTCTCATGGAAGGCAAGGGAAAAAAGGTTACTTGAGTAGAAAACGTATTTTATCCTGGGGTATGTCAGTGTTGGGATAGCAGCATCTAATTAGAGCAGGGAGTAGACTCAGGAGAAAGAAGGAAAAAAAACACCACTTTTTAGCTTCAGATATTTCCAAGTCAGACCCATCCTCCCCACCTCCCAATGGTTTCTAGCCTACCAGAGCCAAAAGAAAACCCATTTTAATAGCATCATTAGAGTTTTGATTTATCACAAGTAGAGTGTGCAATATTGCACTCCTTATCTCATCTAGACAAGAACTCGGTATTACATGAAGCTTTGCAAGCTCTTATTTGTAGCAGGGGTTTCTGCAGAACTAATTGATGGTGTTTATACTGAGCTGGGGGTGGGGAAAGTCCAGTAGAAGGAAACAAGTATTCCTTCAATTATAAGACTTGGCCCAAGGTTTGGATATGCCCGGGAGTCCGGACTCTGGGACAAACATGTAAGCCAAGTATGTTCTCTGTTTAAAGGAGGTTTCCTTTCACTTTGTCAGCCACCTTTTAGATTCCAGCTAAGTTTAAACCACAATGGTTTGGAATCCTAACAGTAGTTTTGAGGATTACGTTACAGAACAAGTACTTGAAAACATTTTTAAAGACACAGAACATTGACTCATGCAGTAACACCCACCAATCATTCCCCTGAAAGTAACTCAAGTTTAGAAGTTCATTATTAAGTCCAGACCCTCCCTGGCCCCCTGCACTGTGGAAAAAAGTGATAACTGTGTTGGCATTTAAATAGAAATTTGATCTCAGTCACTTGAAGATGTAATCATCACAGGGGATTACTTTCATGCATCTTTAAAATTCTTTCAGATTAAAAATTCTGTCAGGATGTCAATACCAATACTACTTACTAAGCCTTGTCTTTAACTAAAGTTTTAGGTCAACTTTTCAATGGTAAAAAAAAAAAACTGCTTGGCCCAAACACTGCTGTGTTGAGAACAACTGCTCACTGTCTATATTTGAATATGGCTGTCCTTTTTGTATTTAAAAAGTAAACTTAAGTCAGATGGAAGCAGAAGTTATTTGCACCTGGAATAATAGCTCATCATAACCTTAAATCCTTTTTTGGAGTGAGGGGTGGTATACATAAATAAATACATAGGCTGGGCATGGGAGGCTCAGAGGACTACTTGAACACAGAAGTTTTAGATCAGCCTATGCAACACAGCCAGATGTCTCTGCAAAAAAATTATTATTATCATTATTTTTTTTTTTTTTAGTTGGAGTCTCACTCCGTCGCCCAGACTGGAGTGCAGTGGACGCTCCCAGCCACCGCAGCCTTGACCTGCTGGGCTCCAGCGATCCTTCCTCCTCAGCCTTCCAAGTAGCTGGAACTACAGGCGCGAGTTTCTGGAACTACAGGCGCGCGCTACCATGCCCGGGTAATTTTTGATTTATTGTAGAGATGAGGTCTGGCCAAGTTGCCCAGACGGGTCTTCAACCCGCGGGCTCAGGCAATCCACTCACCTCAGTCTCCCAAAGGCGCAGGATTACAGGCTGAGCCACCGAGCCCAGCTTATTATTATTTTTAAACTACAAAAATAGGCTGCAGTGGTTCACACCGTAATCCCAGCACTTGGGGAGGGAGAGGCAAAAGGATTACCTGAGCCCAAGGGTTCAAAATCAGCCTGGGCAAATTGGTGAGACCTTGTTTCTACAATAAATAAAAAATTAGCTGGGCGTGGTGGCACACACCTCTGGTTTCAGCTACTTGGAAGGCTGAGGTGGAAGTATCAAGTGAGTCCAGCAGGTGGAGGCTATAGTGGCCGAGAGTGTGCCACTGCACTACAGCCTGGAGAGCAGACTGAGACACCGAACTCAAAAAATTAAATAAATAAAACCGAAACATAAATAAATATATAGGCTGGGCATGGTGGTTCAGAGGACTGCTTGAGACCAGGAGTTTTAGACCGGCCTATGCAACACAGTCAGACATCATCTCTGCAAAAAAATTATCATCACCAGGCTCAGTGACTCAGCCTGTAACCCCGCGCTTTGGGAGGCCGAGGTGAGTGAACTGCCTGAGCCCACGGGTTCAAGACCCACCTGGGCAACTTGGTGAGACCTCATCTCTACAATAAATTAAAAAAATCAGCCGGGCATGGTAGCGCACGCCTGTAGTTCCAGCTACTTGGAAGGCTGAGCGGAAGGATCACCGGAGCCCAGCAGGTCGAGGCTGCGGTGGCCAGGAGCGAGCATTGCACTCCAATCTGGGCGACAGAATGAGACTCCAACTCAAAAAAAAAAAGATTATTAACATTATTTTTAAAACTACAAAAACAGGCTGGGTACAGTGGCTCATGCCTGTAATTCCAGCACTTTGGGAGGCCAAGGGAAGAGGACTGCCTGAGTCCAGGAGTTCCAGGCAAACCTGGGCAAGATGACCAGACCTCGGCTCTACAATAAATCAAAAAATTAGCCAGGCTTGGTAGCGCATGACTGTAGTCCAGCTACTTAGAAGGCTGAGGCTGAAGGACTGTCTGAGCCCAGCAGGTCATTCAACTCCTGACTGGGCAACAGAGACTCTGACTCAAAAAATAAGCAATTAAACAAACAACCTCCCTTCAAAAAACTGTAACCAGCTAGGAGCCCCCAATGAAAGGCCGAAGAGTGCGTGGAACTGAATTTCCACAAAACCACACTCAAATAACCAGGCTAGTTAGTAGGAGTGTGCTTCCTCGTCCTCCGCCACACCCATATACTCCCTGTGCTAAATGCACAGAAACAAGTCCTATACAACATAAACCCCTACCAAACACTTCATGATCTCCCAATGATTAAGTAACCAAGTCTACTGATCCTCTGGCATCTATGACAAAGGCAGTGGCCTTCACCACTCCAGAATCAGCAGTCTGAGAAGGAGTCACGTGGCATGTGGGGGAAGGGCAGTCTGGTGGTGTCACAGCTCAGGCAAGGCAAGACAACATAACCAAAGCCCTTCAAGGCAGATGAAAACCATGTGCTCCCAATTTGCCTGGGACTCCAGACCAAGACTCCTTATTAAATGCCTTCCATTCACGGTGCCTCTTTCATCCTCCAACATCAAGACTTTATTACAAGCTGAAAATAGAACAAACAGAGCTTTAGTGCTCTGGGCAGTATGGTAAGAATGGAAAAGGAGGCGATCTGGGTAAAACCAGGAAGCATGAGGCTCCACCTCTTCCTCTAAAGGGAGGTCCTAACTGGAGAATGAAAAAGGAGGGCAAAGTAGTACATTCAAAAGTACACAAAAAAGTTGGGTTGCTTCTCAGCCATCTGGTGGCACTGCCCTCATCCTCACAAACGCAGGGGACATGCCAGGACGAAGTAGATAAAAATGTCATCAATCCAAAAGTGGGTTTGGGTGGAAAGAGCTTCACACTGCATGTTTCCAATAAGTTAGGAGAAGCAACAAGCTTTGGTGAAAAGGAAAAGCATTGAGAGCCCTTTTTTTTTTTTTGAGTCAGTCTTACTTTGTTACCTAGACTGGCGTGCAGGAGGGCAGTGGCAGGATCACAGCTCACCACAGCCTCAACCTCTGGGCTTGAGTGATCCTTCCACTTCAGTCTCCCAAGTAGCTGGAACTATAGGTGTGTGCCACCACACCCACTTTTTATTTCTTTGTAGAGACTAGGTCTCTATAGGACCCAGCCCAGTCTCAAACTCCTGGCCTCAAGCAATCCTCCCATCTCGGGTCTCCCAAAGTGCTAGGATAACAGGTATGAGCCTCTATGGCTGATAAATTGTTTTAATTTCTATCTTCTTCCTCAGACAGCCAGAATATGCTGTAATCAGCATATAAAACCCAGACTGCTTTCTCTTCAACCTTGCATATTGAGTATTTGAGTATTACAGCCAAAAAGAGCTGATCTTATAACAAGAATAAGGTCTAGGTCATTGCTTTGCTAAACTCTGGTGTGTCCACGTTGCTCTCTGAGCTACCACGTTTCTTCCTCCCCTTTCCCTACCTTGGGGAGGTGAGTCTCTCTGTATATATATCCTCTCTCTTCTCTCTCTCTAATTTACTTGCTAAATAAACTATATTTTCCAATCTAAAAAAAAAAAAAAAGAATAAGGTCTAGGCCAGGCGCGGTGGCTCAAGTCCATAATTCCAGCACTTTGGGAGGCCAAGGGGAGAGGACTGCCAAAACTCAGAGGTTTGAGACCAGCCTGGACAACTTGGTAAGACATCATCTCTATAAAAAACTTTTTTTAAAAATCCAGACCAGGTGCAGTAGCTCATGTCTGTAATCCCAGCACTTTGGGAGGCCAAGGCAAGAGGATTGTCTGAGCCCATGGGTTCGACACCAGTCTGGGCAACTTGGCAAAACCTCATCTCTACAATAAATTAAAAATTAGCCAGGCATGGTGGTACACGCCTGTAGTTCCAGCTACTTGGAAGGCTGAGGCGGAAGGATTGCCTAAGCCCAGCAAGTGGAGGCCACAGTGGCTATGAGTGTGCTACTGCACTCCAGCCTAGGCAACGAAGTGAGACTCCAACTCAAAAAAATAAAAATGAATAAGAACAACGTGATTCTGGATGATCTTGATTATTTATCTTCATGTCCTCACAAAAAGTATTTCATAAGTACATAAATATAAGCAACATCTCTGTACAATTATCCAGGCTCTCCCTTTCCTTTCACCACCAGAGCCATTCTAATTGTGTTCTTACACATTGCATTCTTAGAGCAATTTTGTTTTATAAAGTACTTCGACATATCTTATCTCATTTAGTTCTAAATGCCCTGATAGAGGACACAAAAAGTAGAAACTCAAAGAACATTCAGCTGACATATTTACTACTCATTACAATTGCCTGTATTGGTTTTTAAAAGCCAACAAACAAGCAAACCTACTGGCCTCCTGTGCACTACCTGTGGGACTGCAAATCAGTATATCCTCTCTCAAAGAAAGCTATGTGGTATGAGGAATCAAAACGTAAACCCAAGTACTTCGGAGTCAGTAATTTCACACTGAAGAAATTGGAGCTGAGTGCACACATCATTTCCTACAGCAGCAGCCCTAAATGGGGGAAAAGCTATACAGAGGGACAGGTCACCAAAACTGTGGTATATACCATTGAGTGCCTTGTGGCCATCGAAAATCATTGTATTTTAGGCCAGGCGCGGTGGCTAATGCCTGTAATCCCAGCACTTTGGGAGGTGGAGGCTAGAGGATTACCTGAGCCCAAGGATTCCAGACAAACCCAAAGCAACTTGGTGAGACCTCTTCTCTACAATAAAAACAATTAGTTGGGTGTGGTGACGTGTGCCTGTGGTTCCAGCTACTTGGAAGGGTGAGGCAGAGGGATTGCCCAAGTCCAGCAAGTCGAGGCTGTGGTGGCCATGAGCATGCCACCGGACTCTTAACTAGGTGACAAGAGGAGACGTCAACTAAAAAGAAAAAAATACAAAATTTTTTTTTAAATGCTATATATATATATGTATATATATATATATATATATAGCATTTAAAGAGTATGAGCCCATATATACAAAACTATAACTCTAGAAGTGAAGGAATGTCCAGTACGCAATTTCAATGATTTCTACCTTTGAGTACTTGTCTGATTTGATTATTTCTTGTGAAGCAAAAAAGCCATTTGCACAGAGAAAATGCTATTGGCTTAATTAGGCATGGGGATTACATGTGGATTTTATTTTTCCATGAAAATGAATCAATTACTGCAGTTACCACTGAGAACTGAGAATTCACCTGGAAGGAAGAAGCATCTTGCAAAGACCTATCCAAGGGCAGTCACAGAGAGGACCTTCTACTATATGAGGGAATGGACTTCATGTGCAATCTCGGGCAGGTCACTTAACAACAGTACTAGACACCTCAGGAATTCTCAGCTATAAAATTTAAACACTCCAAAACTCTGATTAGTTAAGTCCATCTTTTTCCACTAGATCCACAGCAATTTCCTCCCACTACTAGGTAATACTTGAAAATAATCCACTAAAAACTTTGACACACTTTCTCTTTCTCTCCCTCGCTACACATACACACACACTTATACACTACACTGTGTATGAGACATTAACACTGACCCACAATGACATAAAATTCAGCCCCTCACTACTCTTGTGGGGTTAACAGTGTAAGAGAGGCAAACAACTCCAAGTAGGCCATGAGAAGCCCAGCCAACGGGGAGAAAGAGCCTGGCTCTGCCTGACTAGAAGACCAGGCCTCAGACAGGCATGGGGGGCTCCTCAGGCACTCACTCACTGAGCAGGTAGAGGACCAGGGATGAAATGCTGGATTTAGCTGAAGCCCGGATGTGTGAGGTAAACAGGTGGCAGGATAAGCCCAGGGTAGAGCAAGAAGGGCTTTCTGTGCTGTGCTGAGAACTTGATTTAGATTCGATCCTGAAGCCCACAGGACACCATTTAAGAACCATTATCAGATCATGATCAGATTTTTCAATTTCTTTTTTTTTTTTTTGGAGTTTGAGAGTCTCACTCTGTCACCCAGACTAGAGTGCAGTGGCCGCTCCCAGCCACCGCAGCCTCGACCTGCTGAGCCTCGACCTGCTGGGCTCCAGCGATCCTTCTGCCTCAGCCTTCCAAGTAGCTGGAACTACAGGCATGAACTACCACACCTGGCTAATTTTTGATTTATTGTAGAGAAGAGGTCTCGCCAAGTTGCCCAGGCGGGTCTCGAACCCGCAGGTTTAGGCAATTCACTCACCTCAGCCTCCCAAAGCGCTGGGATTACAGGCTGAGCCACTGAGCGCGGCTCAGATTTTTCAATTTCAAGGACTATTTCTACTTTGGTTAAACATCTTTGTGTACTGATTCAGCACCACTCTAATCTTAATTATCAATCTGTCCCCCACCTTTTTTTTTGTCAGAGTCTCACTCCGTAGTCCAGGCTGACGTACAGTGGTACACTCATGGCTACCACAGCCTCCATTGTTGGGCTCAGGCAATCCTTCCACCTCAGGCTTCGAAGGAGCTGGAACTACAGAGGTGTGCCACCACGCCTGGCTAATTTTTTTCATTTACTGTAGAGACAAAGTCTCTGCGGCCACTGCACTGAAGTCTGGGCGACAGAGTGAGACTCCAACTCAAAAAAAAAAAAAATCATTCAGATGCAGAGGTTTACACCTGTAACCCTAGCACTCTGGAAGGCTGAGGCTTGAGCCCAGGAGTTCGAGACCAGCCTGGGCAAGAGAGCAAGATTCCACCGCTACAAAACAGAAAAAAAATGAACCAGGTGTAGTGGCAAGTGCCTGTAGTCCCAGCTATTCAAGAGACTGAGCCAGAAGGATCACCTGAGCCTAGGAAGTCGAAGCTGCAGTGAGTCATGTTTTTGCCACTGTACTCCAGCCTGGGCAGCAGAGTGAGACTCCAATGCCCCAAAATAAAAATTAATTAAAGCCGGGCTCGGTGGCTCATCTGTAATCCCATGCCCCTTTGGGAGGCTGAGGTGAGTGGATTGCCTAAACCCGCGGGTTCAAGACCCGCCTGGGCAGGCGAGACTGCATCTCTACAATAAATTAAAAAATTAGCCAGGCGTGGTAGTGCGTACCTGTAGTTCCAGCTACTTGGAAAGCTGAGGCGGAAGGATTGCTGGAGCCCAGCAGCTCAAGACTGCGGTGGCTGGGAGTGGCCACTGCACTCCAGTCTGAGACTCCAACTCAAAAATAATAATAATAGTAATAATAAATTAAATCCAAAATCTGAATTTTTTTTTAAATCCAAGTGCAGATTTCTTTTTTTTTTTTTTGAGTTGGAGTCTCACTCTGTTGCCCAGACTGGATTTATTGTAGAGATGAGGTCTCGCTGCCCAGGCAATCCACTCACCTCAGCCTCCCAAAGGCGCGGGATTACAGGCTGAGCCACCGAGCCCGGCTCGTCATTTCCTTTATTTCTGAGTCAGCTAGGAAAGTTACCAGCAAGCCTGATGTCTCCAGGTTGGTGATTTCCAACTGTGTAATAATACCTTGAGCATTTGTACAGCAGTATGCAGTTTACAAAGTGCTTTCACATCAGAAACTTTCCTAACTCTCCCACCAACAAGCCTGTGAAGTACATGGAGCAAGATTTCCAGATGAGGAAGTGTCTCAGTGAGGTTGCATACCCCACCCAGGGTCACACAGCCAGTGTTAACTCAGTGCCAAAATTAGTCTCCTATACCCAACCTTGTCCAATACTGCAGAGATACCCCACATGTTTAAAAAAAAAAACAAACTTGTCCAAATCTGAGGCATTACTGATGTCCAGTTAGTAGTACTAGTAAGACAAATGTACGAAGCACACAACTCTACTGCTTAACAGACCAAGCATTCATTCAGCCCCCCTCTGCAAACCTATGGAACGAATAAATGCAAGAAACACATGCTCAGTCCTAATCCCTTCTCATTTCCTCCTGGCACCTGTTTCTGCCCCCACAGGCACCAAACACTTTAACAGCTGGCAGAAATGAGAACCAAGAGATAATACATTCAACCATTGTAGACCAAGCCCTCACCAAAATGGTGGTTAGGAAATAACTGGGAAAGAGCCGCACAGTGGTTCACGCCTGTAATCCCAGCACTTTGGGAGGTCGAGGCAAGAGGACTGCCTTAGCCCAAGGGTTCGAGACCAGCCTGGGCAACTTGTTGAGACCTCATCTCTACAATGAATCAAAAATTTAGCAGGGCTGGTGGTGCACGCCTATACTTCCAGTTACTTGGAAGGCTGAGGTGGAAGGACTGCCTGAGCTCCGCAGGTCTAGGCTGTAGTGACCATGAGCGTGCCGCCAACTGCACTCCACCCTGGGCGACAGAGTGAGACTATGACCCAAAAAAAAAGGAAATGACTGAGAAAGAATCATCCAGACTTTAAGAGAGCAATAAAACAGGTGCCAAAAGATCTCCCTCATTCTCCTGGACAATTCAGTCTCTAGGGATACTGGGGCTGCTGTCCTAGTAAACCAGAGGGTCTTCTGATAGACAACAGACACACATAAGCCAGCCTTCTTACTCCCCTCCCCACAAAAAAATGTGGAAAGAATTCCTGGTTGTATTCCAACATACAATGTGTATAAGGGAAGAGTCCTATTAGAAATAAGGAGGGCCAAAATTGTGGCTACATATTTTGTTAACCTTCTAGGATTCATGGTAAGTAAACACTGCTGTTGATATATTTCAACGCTCACTGGCCTTCCTATTCATGGGTGGTGGAGCTTGACAGACTTACAAAATTAGAACTTAAAATCCAGTTGAGGCCCATGAGGCAGCACCAGCTCTCAAGAACAGCTCTCAAGAACTTTTACCAGTAGGGTTCCTCTTTCTCTAACACCCGCATCCGTCCTGTGATTAGGTGAGTAATTATGTATAATGCTCCCATTACTCACGCTGCTTCATTAACACATCTGGACAGCCTTTGTTTAATGGATAGCACAGCCCTGGTGAAGACTGAGGGCAAAGGATTTTTCCAGTGCCTCATGGTCCCATAAGCCTCAAAGTCAGGGGTAAGCACACAAAAAAAGTACTCAAGCTGCTTTGTCAACAGCCCTAGGAAATCCAACTGGGTCCTGAAGTCTGAAGAACTGCAGCCTATGCTGGTTCTCAGGTACACCCAAGAATGTGGTGGGGGCACTTAAAAAATACAGAGCAGCCGGGCTCGGTGGCTCAGCCTGTAATCCCACGCCTTGGAAGGCTGAGGTGAGAGGATTGCCTGAGCCCGCATGTTCGAGACCCGCCTGGGCAACTTGGCGAGACCTCATCTCTACAATAAATCAAAAACTAGCTGGGCGTGGTAGCACGTGCCTGTAGTTCCAGTTACTTGGAAGGCTAAGGCAGAAGGATCGCTGGAGCACAGCAGGTCCAGCAGGTTGAGGCTGCGGTGGCCGGGAGCGGCCACTGCACTCCAGTCTGGGTGACAGTGAGACTCCAACTCAAAAAAAAAAAAAAAAATACAGAGCACAAACCAGCTAGTTCCAAGTGATACTGGAATCTATCTCAGCTCTTCTTCCAAAGATGACTCAAGGAGACAGCCAGCTGGGATAAGGGGGTAGCTCCACCAACTGGTGCTTAAAAAAACAACAAACACAAACATGCACTTAAGAGGAACACACTTCTGTTCTGAAAAGCTGAGAAAACTGCCTTTACTTCCCCAACTTTCTCAACCGAAAAGCCTCACCAAAGGTTGCCAAAAGCCTCTTTTATGACCTTGTCTCTCCTTTTCAGGGCTACAGTGACCATTCATTTTACCCCTATTCCATATCAACTAAAAAGCGGGGAGGGAATATAGCCTTTTAACCAGTCATCAACCTTGGTTTTCTCTCATCTGTAAAATGAACTCAAAAGCCTCTTTTCTCATACAAACTCACTACGGAAAACAAAAACGTGAGCAGGTATTTCAGAATTGACGGGGTCTTTCCTCCACAACGCTTTCAAAACAAAAATCGGTGTTGTGTGGTCATCAGATGTGTTTTCTATGAGCCAAGCTCTTCTGACCCATTTCTTCAAATGGCAAAGGGACCTCCAGGAGAGGTGGGCCTCAACCCTCACAACAACAGTGAAACCTGTGGCAAGACAAGATTTTGTAACAGAAGTGGAAAGAAAGCCAGAGACCCACAGCTGCAGTAGATTTCTGGCTGTTCACTCGGGTATGACCGTGATTTTGCCCTCTGGGACAGGTTCCGCATCTGTAAAACATGGGTCCCTCTTCCATCCCAGACATTCTGACTCTAAAAAAGCAAGAAAAGACAAAAGCTACCTGCAAGAAGTGACAGGACAGGCTGTCCTAGAAGTGGAGCAGGGTTACTCTACCAAGAGCAGAATGATGGCTTAGCTCAGCTCTTAGTGATTTTATTCTGAATCCAAATTGAATGAAAAAATTCTTATTACGAAGTCTGAGACTGCCAGCAAGCTATACAATGTCTGAAGTCCCAAGAAAAAGTAAAACCTAAGCCAGGCTCAGTGGCTCAGCCTGTAATCCCAGCGCTTTGGGAGGCCAAGATGAGTGGATTGCCTGGGCCTGCGGGTTCGAGACCCGCCTGGGCAAATTGGCAAGACCTCATCTCTACAATAAATTAAAAATTAGCTGGGCATGGTAGCACCTGTAGTTTCAGCTACTTGGAAGGCTGAGGCGGAAGAATCTCCAGAGCCCAGCAGGCTGAGGCTGTGGTGGCCGGGAGCAACCACTGCACTCCAGTCTGGGCGACGGAGTGAGACCCCAACTTAAAAAAAAAAAAAAACCTAAAAGGATAACAAGAAAAAGAAACTCAGTAACTCAAATTGTCTACAAAAAAGTAGATATTGGCCAGGCATGGTGGCTCAAGCCTGTAATCCCAGCACTTTGGGAGGCCAAGTCAAGAGGATTGCCTGAGCCCAGGGGTTCGAGACCAGCCTGGGCAACTTGGTAAGACCTCATCTCCGCAAAAAAAAAAAATATTAGTCAGGCATGGTGTTGCATGCCTGTAGTTCCAGCTCCTTGGAAGTCTGAAGTAGAAGGATCACCTGAGCCTAGCAGGTTGAGGCTGCACTGGCCGTGAGCATGCCACTACACCCCAGCCTGGGCAACAGAGTGAGACTCCAACTCAAAAAAAAAAAGTACAATAAATCCAAAAATCAGGTCAGGCTCAATGGCTCAGTCTGTAATCCCAGCACTTTGGGAGGTTGAGGCGAGTGGACTAGAGACCAGCCCGGGCAACTCAGTAAGACCTCATCACTACAATAAATCAAAAATTAGCCGGACATGGTAGTGCGCCTGTAGTTTCGGCTACTTGGAAAGCTGAGGCGGAAGAATCACTGGAGCCCAGGAGGTCGAGACTGGGGTGACCATAAGTGTGCCACAGCACTCCAGCCAGGGTGACAGAGTAAGATTCCAACTAAAAAAAAAAAAAAAAAAAAATTTAGCTGGGCATGGTGGCACGCGCCTGTAGTTCCAGCTACTTGGAAGGCTGAGGCGGAAGGATCACCTAAGCCCATCAGGGTGAGGCTGCGGTGGCCAGGAGCGTGCAACTGCACTCCAGTCTGGGCAACAGAATGAGACTTTAACTCAAACAAAAAACAAAAAACACGCTGGGCTTGGTGGCTCAGCCTGTAATCCCAGCACTTTGGGAGGCCGAGTTGAGTGGATTGCCTGAGCCCGCAGGTTCAAGACCCACCTGGGCAACTTGGCGAGACCTCATCTCTACAATAAATCAAAAATTAGTGGGGCGTGGTAGCGCACCCCTGTAGTTCCAGCTACTTGGAAGGCTGAGGCGGAAGAATCGCCGGAGCCCGGCAGGTGAGGCTGCGGTGGCCGGAAGCAGCCACTGCACTCCAGTCTGGGTTACAGAGTGAGACTCCAACTCAAAAAAAAAAAAAAAAAAACACTCAAAAAAGTAGATAACATAGCTTTTGAAAACCAAAGTTAGAGTTCCCATCTCTCTGGAATAAAAGAAGCCTGTGAGGATGAGGCTAGTATAGAAAAGGTTTCATGGACAAAAAGAACCAACAAAACGAAGAAGGTTCCTGGAAAAGCAATTATTATCTTGGGGAGTCAAAGGAATAAACAAGATAGTCTAGGCACAGTGGCTCATACTTCTAAACCCAGCACTTTGGGAGGCCAACGCGGTAGGATGGCTTGAGCCCAGGAGTTTTGAGACTAGCAATACAGTGAGACTTCATCTCTATAAAAAAAATAAAAATAGCCAGACATGGTGGCTTATGCCTATAATTCCAGCACTTTGGGAGGCCAAGGTGAGAGGACTGCCTGAGCCCATGGGTCCAAGACCAGTCTGGGCAACTTGGCAAGACCTCATCTCTACAATAAATCAAAAAATGAGCCAGGCGTGGTGCCGGCGTGCCTGTAGTTCCAGCTACTTGGAAGATTGAGGCAGAAGGATCACCTGAGCCCAGCAGGTTGAGGCTATGGTGGCCATGAACGTGCCACTACACTCCAGTCTGGGTGACAGAGTGAGACTCTGACTCATAAAATGAAAATAAAAATAATTAGGCAGGCATGGCAGTGCGCACCTGTAGTCCTAGCTACTCAGGAGGCTGAGGCAGGAGGATCACTTGTGCCCAGTAGCTCGAGGCTGCAATGACCTGTCATCACACTACTGCACACCACTCTCAGTGACAGAATGAGACACTGTCCAAAAGAAAAAGAAAAAGAGTATAGGTATCTGGAATATAGAAAGAAACAAAAGATAATTGGTTAGTTAAAGAAACTGAGATTGAATTTGTCTCATTTTCATTAATAGGTAAGGCTTAAGGATTTGAAATGGAACAGACCTCAGCAATATCTCCTAAGTAAGACAATATAATTAAAGTTGAAGGATTACAGGATGCAAGCTTCTAAACTCTATGAATTAGGTGTAAAGTCACTAATCTTTCGGCTCCCTGCCATTCAGTGAATGCCAGTTATTTTTAACTCTAAAACAAATACAAATCACCTCAGTAGGAATACTCTAAACTGATCCACATTCTACCTGTGTTACATGGCATGAATTAAAAGAGAGTTTAGAACAGTATTCAGGGATCAAGGCTAAATACAGTTCAAGGTGGTATCAGGTGATAGGAACCAGAAGTTGGATAGTAATGGAAGCAAGTTAGGCCAAAAAAACATTTAAAATTTTTAAAAGGCCAGACACAATGGCTCACGCCTATAAGCCCAGCACTTTAGAAGGCCGAGGTAAGAGGACTGCCTGAGCCCAGGGATTGAAGAGTAGCCTGGCAACTTGGTGAGATCTTATCTCTACAATAAATCAAGAAAAATTAGCTGGGTATGGTGGCGCATGCCTGTAGTTGCAGCTACCTGGAAGGCTGAAGTGGAAGGATCGCCTGAGCCCAGCAGGTGGAGGCTGAAGTGGCCGTGAGCGTGCTGCTACACTCCAGCCTGGACAACAGCGTGAGAAACTCAAAGGAAAAAAAAAGGGCCGGGCGCGATGGCACAAGCCTGTAATCCCAGCACTTTGAGAGGCTGAGGCAAGAGGATTGCCTGAGACCAGGGATCTGAGACCAGCCTGGACAACTTGGTGAGACCTCGTCTCTACAATAAAAAAAAAATTTTTTTTAAATGAAAGGGGTGTGGTAGCACATGCCTGTAGTTCCAGCTACTTGGAAGGCTAAGGTGGAAGGATCGTCTGAGCCCAGCAGGTGGCGGCAGCAATGGCTGTGAGCATGCCACTGTACTCCAGAGCCTGGGCGACAGAGTGAGACTCCAAATCAAAAAATTAAATTAAATTTAAGTAGACAAGCTGGGCTCGGTGGCTCAGCCTGTAATCCTGCGCCTTTGGGAGGCTGAGGTGAGTGGATTGCCTGAGCCCGCGGATTCGAGACCCACCTGGGCAGTCGAGACCTCATCTCTACAATAAATCAAAAAATTAGCCGGGCGTGTTAGCGCATGCCTGTAATTCCAGCTGCTTGGAAGGCTGAGGTGGAAGGATAGCCTGAGCCCAGCAGGTCAAGGCTGAGGTGGCCGGAGCGGCCAATGCACTCCAGTCTGGGCGACAGAGTGAGACTCCAACTCAAAAAAAAAAAAAAAAAAAATTAAGTAGACAGCCCATAACATTTAACTTAAACATGCAAATATACTTTTAATTACAATTCTTTTGATTCGGCCCACGGCCCAAAGTCTTCTGTTAGAGTTCTGTTGGTTCGCCTCATGCTTTTTTATTTAGTGTGGAGGGAATTTGGGCTTAACTTAAAAGGAAATCACTTGCAAAGCAATGTGTATGAAGAGTCCTTACGCATTTTTCCCTGAAGTCTTGTAAATGTCTGGCCCACATTGAATTTAACAGCCTTATGTTTTTTAGCAATTGATTTTATCAAGTCATCCCAAAACATTCAACCTAAAAGTTTTCATAGAAACCAACTCTTTTTCACACTAGTTTCAAAGTTGACATAATATTTAACCGTAATTACAATAATAAGACCAACTGGAATAACCAGATTTGGGAACAAACAACTGACAGTTGGCAAGATGTCTGGGTGGGAGCCAAAGGGGACAGAGACACACCCCAGAGTTGCCCCCTGGCCAGGAGCTTCATGCTGGAGTGTCAGCCAGGATGTCCTGCGACCAACAGGGCAAGCAGGTTGGGTGGGTAGAAGGCGAAGCGCTGCTAAAGTAATCCTGGGGAAACTTGGGCCCGTAATGTCAGAAGGATTAGAACAACTCAGCCAGAATTCAGACCAAAAGTCAGGAATGTGAGTTCTCACACCATCACGATCAAGGGCAAACCAACAGATTAAAAATACTCCAGGTCAGCCTTTACCATGGGTTTTCATGGACTAGGCTTAATATGACTTTCCCATGTCTCCTTCGAAAGGAAAAAAAAAAACAAAACAGTTTCATTTTGAATGTAACAGACACGAGTCATACACTCCAAAAGATTTTCTCATTCTGAAGAAAGTAAGTTTAAATAACCTTTGGAGCAGGGTATATATTAACACCAGAATTATTTCCAAGGCACTTGGAAGTGAGTCAATATTCGTCAGCCCAGCAACAGGGGCTGGTTCAACCTACTATGAGGGAAAACAGTCACTTTACACTCTAAATACCAAATACTTCTATTTGGGTCAGTGGCTATGGGGGACACACAAGCCAGATATCAGCTTGCAACAAGATAATATCTCGGTTATTAACAACCCAAGTTAGATTGTTTTTGGACATTATCTTTCCTTTCAAATTTCAGTGACACCCTTTGGACTTGATTTTATTTTCCTTCCATACTGTCTCCATGCTGTGACAGTTGCTAAATTGCCTCTGCTCCACCCTTGTGTGACAAGACTGCAAGGTTTTCCACTACCAGAAACAAGTAAAGCCATGGGAACAGCCCCCTAAAAAATACAGCAATTAAATAACTTGGGCAAGTTCCACCCCCAAATGTAAATTAACCTGATTGAAGAATCTATGTAAAACAGGGGGCAAAAATTTAAAAACAAAAAAAATCTCAAAAATCCAACCACTATATTTTGGTGTTCTTTCTTCTTTTTCTTCAACAACTTTACATAATTGTAATTATAGTAAATCCTGCTTCTGAACCTTATAATGCAAACTTTTTCCAATTTTTAAAAGTCAGACCACACTTTTGAGTCAGCAAATTAAATGCTTAAAACTTAGAGCCTAGTGTTACAAGTTTTGCTGAGCTGTCCTAGAAACTGAACTGGTCATTTATTTTCAAGCTAACTGCATGAATCATTACCTTCATGTGGCAGAGATTTTTCTCTTACTTCAAAATGACACCTGCTATAAAGCAAAGATAAAATAGTTGTGAAGCCTGGCTATCCTGATTATCTCCCTAGGAACAACCAACCAGTGAAGTTATGAAAATGGCAGAAAATATCCACAGAGCAAAACATGCAACTGGTTTTATTGTCCAAGTGGATTGGGGCTTTCGAAGGCAAATGTGTTCAGTTATTTAAGGTATTGTAGTGGGAGTCATGCCCAACACAATTAAGACAGGATTACACTGCAATTTATGAGCTTCTCAAGGATATCATTTATTATGAAATATAACAATCATTTCCCTCAAAGCCTCCCATCTACAATCTCACTCCCAAACTCTGCTTTGCTTAGGCAATAAACTAAATGGCAACTCAGCAGGCATCTATGGCTTTTGAGACCAGTTGTAGAAAATGTGCTGCTTTCTACCAACTCAAGTAATAATGCCATCTTACTAAAAAAGAAGCACACCACTTTACCTCTTTCACGCACAGGATCTTTCCAGTAACTTAGGTCTAAGTGGCAATGGCAGGTATTACTTATTCCATCTTACAAAGAATAAAACAGACTCAAATGTGAGCCTCTGTTCTCCAGTTCAGAAGAATCAGACCCAGAGCACCTTGAGACTTAAGGAGTCCCGCGCTCCTCTCAGTACAAGTATCAATGACAGGTCTTCCTTCTGTCCGGCCCCCCAAAAACTCACTCAGCAGACAAACAGCTGGCACAGCAAAGGAAAGTTCCCCCATCACGGTGCCGCAAGGCTTCCAGAAAGTTTAACAGTTGCTGCTGTGCAGCATCACCCAGAAAGGTAGCCCGCCTCATCCTGCCAAGACACCCCCAACACGACTGAAAGTGACTGAATCCACAACCCGGTGCCCCAACAAAGCAACGCTTTCCCTGAAAGCAGTTTCATTCCTTTCCATCAGCACTGGTGACGGGACACAAGGACCACAGTAGTAAGGTAACAAACGCCTCAGGAGACCTGACACATAGGAAGCGAAAACATTCCTGCAGAAAGGAGGCGCCTGCTCCCCACGCCCAGACTGGCATCAGAACAAGGTCCGGTGGCATTCGTTTGTGGACCAAAGGCTTCCTGGCGCTCACCTGGTGGGAAGCGCGGCGCTTCGGGGTGGAAGGCAGAGGCCGAGCGCATCCTCCGCAGCCTCCGCAGCCTCCGCAGCCT
>NW_007087323.1:16470-19241 GCF_000164805.1 Carlito syrichta | reverse complement strand
GGCCGGGCGCCCCGACTCGACACAGTCCGCTGGCCGCCAGCAACAAAAAAGCCCACCCCACGCTCCTCTCCAACTTAACGAGGTCCGGGAGGGGGGTGGGGGGCGGTTCTCGTCCAAGTTCTTCCCCCTTTGCTTTGTGGCTGCATCCGAAGCGGACGGACCCGGGAAGGCGTTCACGCTCGCAGACAAGGTTGTCTCCGTGCAGTTTCTACAGCCCGAGTTTAAACTAGTCCTTAGCATTCTCCCCAGCCCTCTGCAATGCGGATGTATTTTAATTCTTAAATTCTTTATGAAACAGCTTTCTAAGTTGGCCTGGATTATTTAGCCTTGCATTTCTTTCATGGTTGAAGTTTACGTGTCTAGATGAGGATCAGCCCTCTAGAAAAGGCATTCAGCTTTTGCACTAAATATATTTTTTACAAAACCACGGCCCCAAAGGTCATCTCCCATTACACACAACACACTGATCAAAAAGGGAAAATATTAACACCAATTTGTCCACTGGAGTTAAATAAAACTTTCTTTAACGTTGCGTTATTCCTAATGTATGTTCATTTGGCCTTTAAAAAATGAGTTATTTAATTTAAAGTAGGCAGCTAATCACGGATCACTCGAGTGCATATTTGGTTAATCCCTCGGCTCCCCTCTTTCCTCCCTCCCCACCAAACTTAAAAAAAAAAAAGCCACCACACACAAAACAAAAACACTCCCCATACCAATCAAAACGTAGCTGTACTATGCACAAAACCAATTTAACTATTTTAAACAATTTAAATATCTGAATAATCACTCAATTTCAAAAGCCCAGTTAACAGGAAGAAATTATTTGTAGTCACTTACATACGCATTCACATACATACTTAAAAACATTGGCCATAGTGTATGCCCTTTTCCCCTAAAACTGGAAAACATGAATTGCTTAAACAAAACCAGCCCCTTTATTAAAGTCAATCCCAACAAACGCATTTGCTGCAACATGATTCCCAACTGGTCTATGTTGCAAACCAGATAAGCCAAAACGACCACATACATTAAATGTGATGTGCCAGTGCCAGGAGAAGATCGCCATAATCGGACCCTCGATTCCAACTTAAAAGGCTTCCAACACACACGCGTTACACGATTTTCCAAATAACATTAATAATAATAACACAGGCTCATTTGCATGCAAAGTGCAATAAGGGGCTAAATCCGCCTGAGAATTCAGTTTAGTTACATTACAGCAGCACCCCCCCCCCCCAAGGTCCACCAAAATCCTTTGCCTTTCATCTAAAACTAGATTATGGTTGTGTCATTCGAGGTCAATTTATTCACTTGAGGTATCTCTACACCAATCTGTTTTTTCAACCAAACTAGGCAGACACGACTTTGCCTGAAAAGCCCTCTTTCAGAAAAGAAAGAAACAGCCTTATCGGACGCTGTGTTTAAAACCCTTCAGCTGCAGAATTATCTATAAACTTGACATTCACAGCCATTGCTTAAAACTGCAAGTCAAAGGATGTGCTGTTAGGAGCACTTACGTATTTCTTCTGAATGATATTCCTCTTGGGTCTTTCCTTGCTCATTCTGAGATCCAAATGCTGATTGCAAAAGGGGACAATTGCTTCATGAATTTAAAGCCGTCAGAAATTTGCAAAAAATATCCTGGTGGTTTTTATTGTTGTTGGTGGTGGTTGATCTTGTAATCCGACTTTTCTTCCTCTTCCCCCAAAGCCAGATTCGCCTTGAAATAAATCCGAAATTGGGAAGGAAAAAAAAAAGGGCCAAAGACGAACGAAGCAAACAAAAAAAAATTCACTTTAGTAAAACACTCATAATGGAAAATTTCCCCCGAAACACATACACACACACACACAAAAAAAAACCGACGCCCTTCACTCCCCCCCTTTTTCCTCCAAAAACTACATCAGCGAAACGTGAAGGTCCTTAGTGTCTGATCTGTAGTTACATCTTGGAAAAGAAAAGGGAGAGATAAATAAAAAATGTTGGAAGTCACGTTTGTGCTGCAGCAGCAGTGCGAGCAGAAGAGTCAACTCCAGCGGCAGCGGCGGCGGCGGCGGCGGCAGCACCACAGCGAGGGCTCGCCGAGTCTCTTTTTTCCAAGCCCCCTAACCAATGAGAGAGAGGCGATCCAGCCCAACTTTAAATGGACTCTGCTTTTATACAAGTTAGGGCTCCTCGCCTAATTCCCCGCCGCACGCCAGCCGAAGGCTCCCACCGCCGAGCCGCCGGGCGCCCGCTCGACCCGGTGCCGACCGCCCCTGACCGCGGCCAGGGGAGCGCTGTAGCCCGGCCACCCCGACCTCCGAGCGGCCCCGACGAACCCTCGCCAGGCAGCCCCGCAGGCAACGCTCCCACGCCGAGCCCAGGCGTGGAATTGCGAGAAGCTCCCTAGCTCGATGCATGGCACGCTCGGTCGCTCCACCTCAACCCCTCTCCCCTGCTTGCCGCTCGCCGCACAGCCGCCCCGCGCCAGTCCCGGCCATGCCCTCCCGTCTACCTGCAGCCGGGCCGCGGGGTGCGAGTGCCCCCGGACGCCCGGCCCCGGGGAGAGCCGCCGATTCCCGGGGCACCTTAGAATGGTCCCCTTGATCTTCTGGAAGTTGTAGTCCCCCGACTACAAAATGGCTATGGCCACGGGAGCCGGGAACTACAATTCCCAGCGTGCCCCGCAGCGCCTGTCACTCAACTCCCCTCCTCGCTCCTCGCCCCCTCCCCCTCCCCGGCCCGGCCAACAAACGCTGGGACGTGTCCCGCGTGCGCCACTGCTA
>NW_007087323.1:15024-16079 GCF_000164805.1 Carlito syrichta | reverse complement strand
GGAGGCGGCGCCGCCGCCGCCGCCGCCGCCGCCGACGCCGAGCCGGGTCTTCGCCTCCGCGGGCGTGCCTGCGCGGGGCCGGGGTGTCCGTGAGCGAGACGGAACGCCGAGGCCCAGCGACGCGCCGCTGCGGGGAAGCAGCGCGAACGCCGAGTGCGGGGGACACGCCGAGCGCCGGCGCCTGAGCCCGCCCGCGGGGCCCGCTCGGCCGCGGAGACCCCGCAGCGGCCGGCCGGGTGCGGGGCCTGGGCCTGCGCCTCGCCGGCGACGGCGTCAAGTCCCCCCTCGCCCTTCTGCCTCGCTCATCTGCTCGTGCTTCGCGGGGGTGTTAGGAGAGGGATGTTTCCGGCGCCTCCGATGAAGAGGGTCCGCGAGCTGTCGCGCTGGACAAGGGCGCCGCCTTCTACCCTGCGGGCCCTTCCCCAAGAGGCCGCTGCCTGCCGGAGTGCGGACGCTGGGGTCACACCGCTGCCGGTTTGGGGGGAGAACCCTGGCGTCTCCAAAGGTCTCTGGACGCTGGAGGCAAAAGCATTGGATTCGGACCCCACCTCGGTTACTTCCCAAAGGGCAGCCCCGGGCCTCTCTGGCTTGTCAGTTTCCTCCTCTGCAAATAAGTGGTGACCAAACTTCGCGGGGAAGATGCTGTCACAGAGAGCGTGAATCGAGCTTAGAACCAGGCCCGTTATTGGAAGCTTTCAGTACACGAAATACAACGCCGTTTTCTGGTTTTTCTTTTAGTTGGAGTCTCACTATGTCGCCCAGGCTGGAGTGCAGTGGCACGCTCAAGGCCACTGCAGCCTCTACCCGCTGGAACTACAGGTGTGCGCCACCACACCCAGCTAGTTTTTGGTTGTATTGTAGAGACGAGGTTTCCCCAAGTTGCTCAGACTGGTCTCGAACCCCTGGGCTCGGGCAGTCCTCTAGCCCCTGCCTCCCAGAGTGCTGGGATTACAGGCCTGAACCACCATGCCCAGCAAAATGCACTTTAAAAGAAAAACCAGCCGGGCTCGGTGGCTCAGCCTGTAATCCCAGCGCTTTGGGAGGCTGAGGTGAGT
>NW_007087323.1:10231-14560 GCF_000164805.1 Carlito syrichta | reverse complement strand
AGGTCGAGGCTGCGGTGGCCGGGAGCGGCCGCTGCACTCCAGTCTGGGTGACAGAGTGAGCCTCCAACTCAATAAAAATAAAAAAGAAAAGAAAAACCTGATAATTTTTACTTTACCTTTTCAAAAAATCAGAGTGCTTTCTAAAATGAAATAATTGTATCTTACTTTCACTTCGTAATCAGAAAAATGAATGATCTTTTGTGCCATCAACCCTTGTTCACTTGATGCCATGAGCTGGAAACGACCCGATGGAACAGGCTCAGGTTCAGTATTGGCCACCCAAGGTGTTTTGAAAAGACTTTTTGACCATTATGACCTGTATACTGGAGGTCTTCACTTCTCCATGTTGTTAGGATTTTAACCAGCTTTCTGTACGGTTAAGGTCAGATCTGTCATTCCCTCAGCAAATATTAAAGAACAGAGGTGGGATTCTTGGTTCCCTTACCTAGCCCTGGAGCCTGGGCTTCTGCATCCCTTTGAACTCTGCTGCTGGGCTAGCAGCTCCAGGTCACCTGGTGTGAAAAACCTGTGTCTTAGTTGAGGCCTCAGGGCTGGGCAAAGGAAGGAATTTACTCATTTCCAAAAGATGTGGATAATGTTAGTGTAGTTTTCCCTGAAAGGGACAAGAGATTGATCTTCTTGGTTGAAGGTCCTCCCTGTTGTGGAAGTAACTTAACTCCTGATGCACTTCATTTCTCTGCCACCTTGGTAAGGTCATGATACCTTTCCCTCTTCCCTTTTTTCTCCTCTTTTTTGTTTTCTGTAAATCTAATTCACTCTTTCTCCTGATAACTTTAATTTCTCAAAGCACTTCTCGTGACCTCTTCAGTTGGAGGCAAAGGGGACCCTTCTAGGTACATTGATTCTGTAGGACTGTGTGCCAGCACTGTCCTCATCCTTGAGGACATTAGAAGCCCAAAAGTCCTCCCTGAGCACACACACAGCTCAGTAAAAAAAAAAGGCGAAGTTGACCAGGCCCAGTGGCTCAGGCCTATAATCCCAGCACTTTGGGTGGCTGAGGTGAGTGGCAAGATCACAGTTCTACAATAAATCAAAACAGTAGCCAGGTGTGGTGGTGCCTGTAATTACAGCTACTTGGAGGGCTGAGGTGGAAGGATCACCTGAACCGAGCAGGTGGAGATGAGGTTGGCCGCGAGTGTACCTCTGCACTCCAGCCTGGGCAACAGAGTGACTCAAAAGAAAAAAAGGCGGAGTTTACAGTCAACTGTGATACTTCCAAAGAGTGCCAAATTAGGAATATAGATGAGGTGCTCAATGGGACACATACCTGAAGTGACTAGGAATCACACTTTTGAAGGATGCATAGGGGTTCAGGAGGAACCTTGAATAAGCACATATTTTGCCCTTCTGATGGCATACTTACTTGGTTACATTCTCCAATTTTGTTTTATGTTCCGAGCTCTTCTCTTCAAATAAATAATAAACTTTCATGGGCTTGGTGGCTCAGCCTGTTATCCCGCGCCTTGGGAGGCTGAGGTGAGTGGATTGCCTGAGACCGTGGGTTCGAGACCCGCTTGGGCAACTTGGCAAGACCTCATCTCTACAATAAATCAAAAAATTAGCCGGGTGTGGTAGCACGCGCCTGTAGTTCCGGCTACTTGGAAGGCTGAAGCGGAAGGATCGCTGGAACCCAGCAGGTGGAGGCTGCGGTGGCCAGGAGCGGCCACTGCACTGCAGTCTGGGCCACAGAGTGAGACTCTGACTCAAAAAAACAAAACAAAAAAACTTTTTTTTACATAATAAAAATAAAAAACTTCCTGGCCCAGCGTGGTGGCTCACACCTATAATCCCAGCACTTAGGGAGGTCGAGGTGAGAGGTCTGCCTGAGCCCACAGGTTCGAGATCAGCCTGGGCAACTTGGCAAAACCTCATCTCTACAATAAATCAAAAAATTAGCCGGGTGTGCCTGTAGCTCCAACTACTTGGAAGGCTGAGGGAGAAGGATCGCCGGAGCCCAGGGGGTCGAGACTGCGGTGGCCGGGAGCATATCATTACCCTCCAACCTAGGCAACAGAGTAAGACTCCAACTAAAAAAATAAAAAATTAAAAAATTAAAAACAAACTTCCTAAAGTCAGGTGGTGTTATCTACTACTCATATCCTCCCCAAAGTTCCAGAAAATTCATTGAGCTTAAAGGGTGTCCAGTTAATGCTTACTGTGAATATTTTTCCAAAACTATAATGCCCGATTATTGACTATTACCAGATATTTAGTCTGCTACTATCATCTACAATTTCAATTTGAAATACTGTTATTTTTCCTCTTGCATATCTGAATCCAGTATTGTGTTATACCTTCTTCAAATTTCCAACTACAGGCCTATTTCCAATTCAACCTGACTGCAAAGCCTACTCAGCCCTGAATTCGTATTGCCCCTGTGATTTCAACTACTTTTTGGGGCCTTTAAAATTTTATTCTCAATCGGGCACAGTGACTCATACCTGTAATCCCAGCACTTTGGGAGGCGGAGGTGACAGGATTGCCTGAACTCACGGGTTCGAAACCAGCCTGAACGACATGGCGAGACCTGCGTCTCTACAATAAATCAAAAAATTAGCCGGGCATGGTGGCACATGCCTGCGGTTTCAGCTACTTGGAAAACTGAGGCAGAAGGATCAACTGAGCCCAGCAGATCAAGGCTGTGGTGGCCATGAGCGTGCCACTGCACTCCAGCGTGGGTAACAGAGTGAGACTCCAACTCAAAAAAACAAAATATAGACCGGGCATGGTGGCTCATGCCTGTAATCCCAGCACTTTGGGAGGAGGAGGCAAGAGGATTACCCGAGCTCAGAGGTTTGAGACGAGCCTGGACAGCTTGGGAAGACCATGTCTCTACAATAAATCAAAAACTGAGTCAGGTATGGTGGTGCACGCCTGTGGTTCCAGCGACTTGGAAGGCTAAGGGAGAAGGATCATGTGAGGCCAGCAGGTTGAAGCTGTGGTGACCGTGAGCACACCGCTGCACTCCAGCCTGGATGACAGAGTGAGACTTTGACTCAGTCAATAAAATTTTGTTCTCTGTTCTGTTGTTTTCTGATTATCATTTAAGTATCTTGTCTCAGCTGGGCTTGGTGACTCAGCCTGTAATCCCATGCTTTGGGAGGCTGAGGTGAGTGGATTGCCTGAGCCCATGGGTTCGAGACCCGCCTGGGCAACTTGGCGAGACCTCATCTCTACAATAAATAAAAAACTAGCCGGGTGTGGTAGCGCACGCCTGTAGTTCCAGCTACTTGGAAGGCTGAGGCGGAAGGATCGCCAGAGCCCAGCAGGTCGAGGCTGCGGTGGCCCGGAGCGGCCACTGCACTCCAGTCTGGGCGACAGAGTGAGACTCCAACTCAAAAAAATAATAATAATTAATAAATTAATAAATATCTTGTCTCTTAATTAAAAAAAAATTTGGTTGAGCACAGTAGCTCAAGCCAATAAGCCCAGTACTTTGCGAGGCCAAGGCGAGAGAATTGCCTGAGCCTGTGGGTTCAAGACCTGCCTAGGCAACATGGTGAGACCTCGTCTTTACAATAAATCAAAAATTAGCTGGGTGTGAGAGCAGGCGCCTGTAGTTCCAGTCACTTGGAAGGCTGAGGCAGAAGTATCTCCTGAGCCCAGCAGATCAAGGCTTTGGTGGCCATAAGCGTGCCACTGCACTCCAGCCTGGGCGACAGAGTGAAACTCCAACTCAAAAATAAATAAATGATTTGTGACCGGGCTCGGTGACTCAGCCTGTAATCCCAGCACTTTGGGAGGCTGAAGCGAGTGGACTGCCTGAGCCCGTGGGTTCGAGAGCAGCCTGGGCAACTTGGTGAAACCTCATCTCTACAATAAATAAAAAATTAGCTGCCTGTGGTAGTGTGCACCTGCAGTTCAAGCTACTTGGAAGACTGAGGTGGAAGGATTGCTGGAGCCCAGCAGGTTGAAGCTGAGGTGGTGGTGAACATGCCACTGCACTCCAATCTGGACGATAGAGTGAGACTCCAACTCGGAAAAAAATCAAAAATTTGATGGGGCCATGAATTGTCTCATTTGAGGGGCCATTGAATGGAAATGATGTTTCTAATATTAATTCTCTGAGGGACCTTATATCATCCACTTGGCCCATCTCAGTCTAAGGTCCCTTATCTATAAAATTAAAGGATTGAATTGAATTCCCACCAAAGATGTTTGTAGACCCAACATGCTCTCTTCCAGCTTGAACCTTTGTACCGTGCTTCTTTCTCCCTTTCTCAGTATGGGCTCTTTTTTTTTGAGTTGGAGTCTCCCTCTGTCGCCCAGAGTGGAGTGCGGTGGCTGCTCCCGGCCACCGCAGCCTCG
>NW_007087323.1:6364-10211 GCF_000164805.1 Carlito syrichta | reverse complement strand
CGCGCTACCACGCCCGGCTGATTTTTTGATTTATTGTAGAGATGAGGTCTCACCAAGTTGCCCAGGCGGATCTCGAACCCGCGGGCTCAGGCAATCCACTCACCTCAGCCTCCCAAGGCGCGAGATTACAGGCTGAGCCACCGAGCCCAGCTTTTTTTTTTTTTTTTGAATTGGAGTCCTACTCTGTCACTCAGACTGGAGTGCAGTGGCCGCTCCCGGTCACTGCAGCCTCGACCTGCTGGACTCCGATGATCCTTCCGCCTTAGCCTTCCAAGTGGCTGGAACTACAGGCACATGCTACCACACCCGGCTAACAGTATGGGCTCCTAAGCAAACTTAGATCCACAGTTGTTGAATATGGATTGCTAGGAAGCCAGCCACAGTGGCTCATGCATATATTCCCAGCACTTTGGGAGGCTGAGGCAAATGGATTGCCTGAGCCCGTGAGTTCGAGACCCACCTAGGCAACATGGCGAGACCTCACCTCTACAATAAATAAAAAAACTAGCCGGTCGTGGTGGCACACACTTGCAGTTCCAGCTACTTGGAAGCGGTGAGGTGGAAGGATCACCTGAACCCAGCAGGACGAGGCTGTGGTGACCATGAGTATGCCATTGCACTACAGACTGGGTGAGAGTGAGACTCCAACTCAAAAAAAAAAAAAAAAGAAATATCAATGATTTGCACAAGGTCATACAATCAGTAAAGTGGATGATGAAGAGGTTAAATCCAGGGCTCCTGGCTCCACACTTTGTAGGCCTCCTCCCTGGTTTTCCAAAATGTGATTCAAGACACATTATTCTCTTAAATACTACTAAGTGGGGCTGGAAAGAAAATTATTTGATGAAATAAATGTGACTGCCACCTTATACAAAGATCACCTGATTACTTTATCTTAGGACTTTTAAAAAATCCCAAAGGGACATGCAATTTTCCAAATTTAGCTGTGCACAGAAACTTTTATTTAAGAAGGAGCTGATTTCCACAGAATACTCCTAGAGACATGCTTCACCCAATATGATGAATTTATACTTCATAAATGATTGTTGACTGGCAATCATTTCTACATAAGTGACAGAATACCTGATATAAAGTTTCTAATTTTATAGAGGTCTATCTTCTTAGGTGAGGAGAAGAGAGTAAGGAGGAAGGATGTAAAATATAATCCTTGAGTGACATCAGGTTTAGAAATAACTCTTAAGCCAGTATACTCAGAAAGTGGGAGCTTCTATTGAAAGAACCTAGAACAGCTATTTCAAGCCAACTGAGACTTGCAAGAGTATTTTAAAACACGCAAGGAAATAAACTCGGATGTAAACAGTCCTCTTAAGAGTGAGTGATGTCAAGAAGACATTAGTTCCTTTTGATATTCAGTACTTCCTATCCCTGAATTACAGTCTTATTTGTCAAGCATCAATAAAATGCCACAGCACAAACCAGACACAATAAAATGATGTTTTAAGGCCAGGCTCGGTGGCTCAAGCCTATAATCCCAACACTTTGGGAGGCCGAGGCGACGGGATTGCCTGGACCCAGGGGTTTGAGACCAGCTTGGGCAACTTGGTGAGACCTCCTCTCTACAATAAATCAAAAAATTAGCTGTCATGGTGGCACATGCCTCTAGTTCCAACTACTTGAAAAACTGAGGTGGAAGAATCGCCTGAGCCCAGCAAGTTAACGCTACAGTGGCTGTGAGTGTGCCACTGCACTCCAGCCTGGGTGACAGAGTGATACTCCAACTCAAAAATAAAATAAAATATATTGGTTGTCTGTGAACCTCATTTATACAAGTTACTAAAAGTCCCTGATACTCTAGATTATTTTTAAATGTTAGACTATCATTACTATACTGCTTAGATCGTGTCTCGTGTTATTGAAAGAGAACTGGCCATGATTCAGAAATTCTGCTAAGGCAGCCAAGACAGGAAACCTGCAGTTCCTAAGAAGAGAAGTTACTGTTTATAATAATATTGTACTCTGTGTTTGGTGAAAAAAAACTTATCAGTGATATACTAATTCACAAGGAATCATTATGAGGAGACTGAGGCACTGAGATTACAGGGCTCCTCTAAGTAGGCAGGGAGCTATATTCATCAGAATAACTTCAGTTGCCAGTGAAAGTAGCTCAAAAAAAAAACTAATGGAATAAAGGAGGAGAAGGGGTTTGGGTCACCTAACTGGAGACCCAGAGTCCTAGTTTCTGGGCTGCAAATAATGCATCACCCTCCCTTCCTTCTTTCTCTTTCTGTCTCCATTCATCTCATCATTTCTTTCTTCTGTCAGCCTCTCCAACCATCCAGGAAAGAAGCTCCAAAGAAAACTCCTTTCCCACCATGGATGCAGAGACAGAGCAGATTTGTTATAAAAAGTGGTGGGAGCCGGGCTCGGTGGCTCAGCCTGTAATCCCGCGCCTTTGGGAGGCTGAGGTGAGTGGATTGCCTGAGCCCGCGGGTTCAAGACCCGCCTGGGCAACTTGGTGAGACCTCATCTCTACAATAAATCAAAAAATCAGCCAGGCATGGTAGCGCGCGCCTGTAATTCCGGCTACTCGGAAGGCTGAGGCGGGAGGATCGCCGGAGCCCAGCAGGCGAGGCTGCGGTGGCCGGGAGCAGCCACTGCACTCCAGTCTGGCGACAGAGTGGGACTCCAACTCAAAAACAAAAAACAAAAAAACAGAAAAGTGGTAGGAGAGGACAGGTGCAGTGGCTCATGCTTGTAATCCTAGCACTCTGGGAGGCCAAGGCAGGAAGATCACTTGATACCAGGAGTTCAAGACCAGCCGAGGCAACATAGCCAGACCTTATCGCTACAAAAAAATTTAAAATAAGCTGGGGGGCGGGGCTCGGTGGCTTCCCGCGCCTTGGGAGGCCGAGGTGAGTGGATTGCCTGAGCCCGCGGGTTCGAGACCCACCTGGGCAATTTGGCGAGACCTCATCCCTACAATAAATCAAAAATTAGCTGGGCGTGGTAGCACGCGCCTGTAGTTCCAGCTACTTGCAAGGCTGAGGCGGAAGGATCGCCGGAGCCCAGCAGGTGGAGGCTGCGGTGGCCGGGAGCGGCCACTGTACTCTAGCCTCAGCTTTAGAGTGAGACTCTGACTCAAAAGAAAAAAAGAGGAGAAAAGTGCCCTTTCTCAACCAGAAGCCTGAGGATTCATGGGATTCCAGACCCATCCAGTTCAGTCTGGGCTACTCTCTCATTCACCCCAACCTCCACAGTTTGAGGCTTTCACAGACAAAATGCCTGCCAAGATGCTGGTTGATCTCCATATCAGACACTTTCCCCATAGTTTCTATGAATCCATAGAATTTGCTAAACAAAAACAGAGCTTATCTTCTGCCAAATTGGGACATCTGCAAAGTTTATATTCTGTTTTCCAAAATCTTAATGTTTCCAAAACCCCAGATTCACCCACATCTTTGCATCTCTTCCTTTCTGATCCTACACACAGACACACATAGAGTAAAACAAAAGAGATTTGAACAACAGTAGTTGTACTGTGACTAAATTTAGTGAATTATTAATTTCCTGCATTGTTTTTTTTGAATTGGAATCTCACTCCGTCGCCCAGGTTGGAGTACAGTGGCACACTCACGGCCACCGCAGCGTCGACTTGCTGGGCTCTGACGATCCTTCTGCCTCAGCCTTCCAAGCAGCCGGAACTACAGGCGTACACTACCATGCCCCAACTAATTTTTTATTTATTGTAGAGACAAGGGCTCACCAAGTTGCCCCGGCTGGTCTCGAACCCTCAGGCTAAGGCAATCCACTTACCTCGACCTCACAAAGTACTGGAATTGCAGACTGAGCCACTGAGCGTGGCCATAATTTTTTTTTTTTTTTTTTG
>NW_007087323.1:2221-6138 GCF_000164805.1 Carlito syrichta | reverse complement strand
CCTGTTTTTTTTTTTTTTTTTTTTTTAGTGGAGTCTTACTCTGTCATCCAGGTTGGAGTGGAGTGCCATGCTCATGGTCACTGTAGCCTCAAACTGCTGGGCTCAGGCGATCCTTCCATCTCAGCCTTCCAAGTAGCTGGCTCTACAGGCATGCACCACCACACCCAGTTAATTTTTTGGTTTATTGTAGAGAGGACGTCTTATGGAGTTGGGCTCAGGCAATCCTCTCACCTCCACCTCCCAAAGTGCTGGGATTACAGGCATAAACCACCACGCCCAGCAGAAATAAAAAACTTTAATGTTAGCCACCATGGTGGGCACCTCTAATCCCAGCTACTTGGGAGGTTGAGGCAGAAACCCTTGTATCCAGGAGACCCAGTCTCTAAACAACAACAACAAAAAAGAGTAGTAGATTAGTATTGGGGTGGGCCCCAATCTGATATGATTGAGTCCTTGTAAGAAGACAAGGGGAGCCGGGCTGGGTGGCTCAGCCTGTAATCCCGCGCCTTTGGGAGGCTGAGGTGAGTGGATTGCCTGAGCCCGCGGGTTCGAGACCCGCCTGGGCGGCAAGACCTCATCTCTACAATAAATCAAAAAATCAGCTAGGCGTGGTAGCGCATGCCTGTAATTCCAGCTACTCGGAAAGCTGAGGCAGAAGGATCACCGGGCCCCAGCGGGTCGAGGCTACGAGGCTGGGAGCAGCCACTGCACTCCAGTCTGAGCGACAGAGTGAGACTCCAACTCAAAAAAAAAAAAAAGAAGAGAAGGAAGTTGGGTGTGGTGGCTCATGCCTATAATCTCAATACTTTGGGAGGGTAAAGAGGGAGAATCATTTGAGCCCAGGGGTTCGAGACCAGCTTGAGTAAAATAGTGAGACTTCATCTCTACACAAAATGCAAAAATTAGCCGGACATCTGTAGTCCCAGTTACTGAGGGGGGTTTGGGGGGCATGGGAGGATCCCTTGAACCCAGGAGGTAGAGGCAGTGGTGAGCTAGTGTCCTGCCACTATCCTCCAGCCAGGACCAGAGTGAGACCCTATCTCAAAAAGAAAAAAGAAAATAGAAGAAATTGGGGCACAAGTAGACACAGAGCAAAGACCACGAAGACACAGGGAGAAGACAGTCATCTGTAGCCAAGGGGAGAGGCCTCAGGAGAACCCAGGCTTGCTGACAGTTTGATCTCAGACTTCCAAACTATGGGGAAATAAATTCCTGTTGTTTAAGTCTCCCAGTCTGTGGTACTGCTTATGGCAGCCCTGGGAAATGAACACAGTTGCCTTGCAAATTTAATCTTGACCAGAGGCCTAAAGGGTCTGATGCTGAGTGGATTCTCTAGCAAGAGGAGTAAGCTGGGTAGATATCACCTCTCACTCACTGCCCCTGTGACATGAATTTGCAAGATGAGGTAGCTGAGGTCAGCATGCTGTATAGACCACATTTCCAGGCCTTAGTCACCAACCTCATCTATTTAACCTATTCTACTTAATCCAAAGATTCATGACTTTATGGAGATAGGGGCTGAAGCTTCTCAGTTTTCAATACTGAGGCCCAAGGGTGGTCTGGATTTCCACAAGGACAAGGACTTCCCATTCAAGAATGCTTTACCAAACTGGGCATGGTGGCTGACACCTATAATCCCAACACTTAGGGAGGCCAAGGCAAGAGGATTCCCTGAGCTCATGGGTTCCAGATCAGCCTGGGCAACTTGGGGAGACCTCCTCTCTATAATAAATTAGAAAATTAGCTGGGCATGGTAGTGAATACCCATAGTTCCAGCTACTTAGAAGTCTGAGGCTGCTGTGTCTGTGACTGTGTCACTACACTCCAGCCTGGGTGACAGAGTGAGACTCTGACTTTAAAAAATAAAAAGAGAGCCGGGCTCGGTGGCTCAGCCTGTAATCCCGCGCCTTTGGGAGGCTGAGGTGAGTGGATTGTCTGAGCCCGCGGGTTCGAGACCCGCCTGGGCAGCGAGACCTCATCTCTACAATAAATCAAAAAATCAGCCGGGCGTGGTAGCGCATGCCTGTAATTCCGGCTACTCCGAAGGCTGAGGCGGAAGGATCGCTGGAGCCCAGCAGGTGGAGGCTGCGGTGGCCGGGAGCGGCCACTGCACTCCAGTCTGGGCGACAGAGTGAGACTCCAACTCAAAAAAAAATAAAATAAAATAAAAAGAGCCGGGCTCAGTGGCTCAGCCTGTAATCCCAGAGCTTCGGGAGGCAGAGGTGAGTGAATTGTCTGAGCCTAAGGGTTCGAGACCCGTCTGGGCAACTTGGCGAGACCTCATCTCTACAATAAAACAAAAATTAGCCGGGCGTGGTAGCATGTGCCTGTAGTTCCAGCTACTCAGAAGGCTGAGGGGGAAGGATCGCCGGAGCCCAGCAGGTCGAGGCTGCGAAGGCCGGGAGCGGCCACTGCACTCCAGTCTGGGCGACAGAGTGAGACTCCAACTCAAAAAAAAAAAAAAGAATTATTAAACCATTAACAGTCATTAATATGTTAACATGAATTAAGTATTAGAAATTAGCAAGCTGGACTTCTAGCAAAGTCTTAGGGAAAAAAATAAGGAAGTGCTGATACACATGTACAGTTCTTTGACTCTAGGGTAGGTGAAAATCTCTTAGGACACTTTTTTTTTTTAAAGTTGGGGCCTCATCCTGGTGTGCAGACTGGAATGCAATGGCACAGCCACAGCTCACTGCAGCCTCAACTTCCTGGACTCAGATGATCTTCCCAACTCAGCCTCCTGAGTAGCTGGAACTACAGGTTCATACCGCCACAACTGGCTAATTTTTATTTTTTGTAGAGACAAGGTTTTGCTATGTTGCCTAGGCTGGTCTTGAACTCCTGGACTTAAGCAATCCTCCTGCCTCAGCCTCCTAAAAATGCTGGGGTTACAGAAGTAAGCCATCCTGTATGGCCAGGACACTTATTTGAAATGCAGATTCCTGGTTACTAACCTAGAATACTGTTTTAGTATGTCTAGGGTAGAGCCCAGGAATTTGCCCTTGAGCCAGTACTCTAGGCGGTTTTTGTTTTGTTTTGTTTTGTTTTTTTGAGTCAGAGTCTCTGTCCCCCAGGCTGGAGTCCAGTGGCATGCTCACGGCCACTGTAGCCTCGACCTGCTGGGCTTAGGCTATCCTTCCACCTCAGCCTTCCAAGTAGCTGGAACTACAGGCGCGTGCTACCACACCTGGCTTATTTTTGGATTTATTGTGGAGATGAGGTCTTGCCAAGCTGCTCACATTGGTCTTGAACCCTGGACTCAAGCAATCCTCATGTCTCCGCCTCCCAAAGCACTGGGATTACAGGCTGAGCCACCGAGAAAAAACTTTTTTTTGAGACAGGGTCTCACTCTGTTGCCCAGGCTGGAGTGCAGTACTGCCATCATCACTCACTGAAGCTTCGAACTCTTGGGACTCAAGTGATCCTCCTACATCAGCCTCCCTAGTGGCTGGGACTACAGGCATGCACCATCGTGGTCAGCCAACTTAAATTTTTTTAGAGGCTGGGCTCAGTGGCTCAGCCTGTAATCCCACCACTTTGGGAGGCCAAGGCAAGTGGATTGACTGAGTTCACAGGTTTGAGATTAGCCCGAGCAATTTGGCAAGATCTCACCTCTACAATACATTTTTTTAAAAATTAGCTGGGTATGGTAGCAGACACCTGTAGTTCCGACTACTTGGAAAGCCGAGGCAGAAGGACAACCGGAGCCCAGCCGGTCGACGCTGGGGTGGCCGTGAGCATGCCACTGCACTCCAGCCTAGGCATGGTGGCGGGTGCCTGTGGTTCCAGCTACTTGAAAGGCTGAGGCAGAAGGATTACCTGAGCCCTGCAGGTTGAAGCTGTGGTGACCGTGAACGTGCCACTGCACTCCAGCCTGGGCGACAGAGACTTGGAATTAAAAAAAAAAAAAAAAA
>NW_007087323.1:1319-2134 GCF_000164805.1 Carlito syrichta | reverse complement strand
ACTATGGATTTTTTTTTTTTTTTTTTTGAGTCTGAATCTCCCTTTGTTTCCCAGGCTGGAGAGCAGTGGCAAATTCATAGCTACTGCAGCCTCAGCCTGCTGAGTTTAGGCAATTCTTCTACCTCAGTCTTCCAAATAACTGGAATTACAGACATGCACCACCATGCTCAGCTAATTTTTTTGACTTATTATATAGAGGAGGCCTCACCAATTTGGCCAGGCTGGTCTCGAATCCCTAGGCTCAAGCAATCCTCTTGCCTGCACCTCCCAAATTGCTGGGATTACAAGTGTGAGCCACCATGTCCAGCTAAAACACATAACTTTTTAATTCCCCTCCCGACCTTTCAGCAAAAAATATTCTTCTACAGAGTTGCTAGTAAAAAGAGTACACCTTTCTGTCCTTCCCTCTAGGCTTCCTGGCTACTATCTAACTTTCTTCTCAACACTGTACATATGCAGAGCTCACAACTTGTGTGGCTTCTACTTTCAGTAGATTCAAGCAGAGTGATTGATCATTTATGGACCCTTGAGCCCAATGTCATGAATGAGAGCCATAATCAGAGAATGCTGTGACCAGGCTTAAGGGTCTAACTTTTGGTTTGCCAGGGACTTTCTGGTATTACAATTAAAAATCCCAGCTAGGTTCAGTGACTCACACCCGTAATCCCAGTACTTTGGGAGGCAGAAGAGAGAGAATTGCCTGAGTCCAGGGGTTCGAGACCAGCCTAGGCAACTTGGTGAGAGCTCATCTCTAGAATAAATAAAAAAAAATTAGCCAGGCGTGGTAGCGCGCACCTGTAGTTCCAGCTACTTGG
>NW_007087323.1:0-751 GCF_000164805.1 Carlito syrichta | reverse complement strand
TGCACTCCAGTCTGGGCGACAGAGTGAGACTCCAACTAAAAAAAAAAAAAAGAAAAGAAATTAGCTAGGTGTGGTGACACATGCCTGTGTTCTGGCTACTTCGAAGACTGAGGTGGAAGGATCACCTGAGTCCAGCTAGTCAAGGCTGTGGTGGCCATGAGCATGCCTCTGCACTCCAACCATGGCAACGGAGTGAGACTCCAACTCAAAAAAAAAAAGTATTTTCAGAATGACTGAGTCTTTGAGAAAAGACTGCTCCCATTGTACCCATTGCTCTAAACACTTGAGAGAAAAGATATGAACTCCAGACACCAGGTGCCATCACTACCACACATTTCAACTCTCTGATCCACAAAGGAAACTTTCTCCACCTGAGTTACCTTCCTGGGACTCCCACGAAATTCTTCCAGCTTTCAGTCATTATTAGTCAAAAGCCTTAGCCAAAAGTCTAACTCCTGGTGTAGGTCCAGAAGCGAATCTTTATTTTTTTTATTTTTATTTTTTTCAGTTGTAGTCTCACTCTGTTGCCCAGGCTAGAGTGCAGTGGCATGCTCCCGGGCACCGCAACTTTGACCTGCTGGGTTCCGGCGATCCTTCCACCTCAGCCTTCTGAGTAACTGGAACTACAGGCACGCGTTACCACACCCGGCTCATTTTGATTTATTGTAGAGATGAGGTCTCGCCAAATTGTCCAAGCGGGTCTCGAACCCGCGGGCTCAGGCAATCCACTCACCTCGGCCTCCCAAAGGCG
>NW_007087322.1:0-655 GCF_000164805.1 Carlito syrichta | reverse complement strand
GCTGGTCTCGAACCCGCGGGCTCAGGCAATCCACTCACCGTGGCCTCCCAAAGTGCTGGGATGACAGGCTGAGCCACCGAACCCGGCCCAGGGGCCTTTTAAAGGCCGGCGTCCAAATTAGCTGGGCATGGTAATGCGCGCCTGTAGTTCCAGCCACTCAGAAGGCTGAGGCGGAAGGATCGCTGGCGTCCAGCAGGTCGAGGCTCCGGTGGCCGGGAGCGGCCGCTGCACTCCAGTCCGGGCGACAGAGTGAGACTCCGACTCAAAAAATAAAAATAAAGATAAAAATAAAGGCCAGTGTCCAACTGGACGACAACTGGGGTTGCTCGAGGGGCGGACGTCCCAAGGCCTCGAGGGTTGACGGTGGCCTCCTGTGATCAGCTCCGAGTCCCCAGGGGACCCGCCCTCCATGTGCCAGACACGCCCCTGGCACGTCCTTGTCTTCCTCTTCAGCCACGAGCTCTGCTCAGCGGCTGTGTTGGGGCTCAGAAGCGACACCCAGACGATGGCTCAGTGGCAGCCGCAGAGGGACAGCCCCTCGCCTGGTCCCTTGCCTGCTGCCCAGGTTGCCACAGAGCAAAGTCACGGTGCCCTGAGAACCCCTTGGGGAGACCGGCTGGGCTGGGACCATGGCTGCCGGGCAGGGGGGGGGGGG
>NW_007087321.1:0-722 GCF_000164805.1 Carlito syrichta | reverse complement strand
CCAACAAAAAAAAAAAAAAAAAAACGGTGGGAGATTGACGGGCTCCCGCCCTGAAAGGACAAAGGCGTTCCTGCTTCACACTCTGCTGGCTCCAGGCCCGGGCGGCGTCCTCCTCCCCTCCTCGCCGTCACAGCTCGGCTCCAGGCCCGTGGGCAAGGCCTCCTCGTGACCCAGCCTCGGTTTCCTTAACTGTGACGCAGCAGCCACGGCGACATGCCGCCCTGGGGGTGGTGGGGGGTTACCAGGCACGCGGCAGACAATCACAGCTGAATCAACGCCGCTTCTTGTTGCCGTGGACCCAAAACACAAACGAATCCTCGCCGGACAACCAGGGACTCCAGGTGACTTCCAGGCGGGACGTGGAGAGCGGCGGTGCACGCTGCCACCAGAGGGCAGCCACACGCCAGCAACGCGGCACCAGGGCCCGCCCCGCCCGGGAGAAACCTGCCGGGCGCCTCTTCCAAGTTCAGGGTCCCCTAAGGGACAGGCGACTCCCAGCACCCTGGGAGGGCCCAGCCAGGAGCAGAACCAGCTCCTGTCCCAGCAGAGAGGGCAGCAGTGCCGGTGGACAGTGCCACCCGGGCCACATCGAGAACTGAGCGGAACTGGTCTCCTTAGACATGTTTTCTTGTGATTTTAGGTTTGTAATACTTTTGTTTTCCTTGAGTCGGAGTCTCACTCTGTCGCCCAGGCTGGAGGGCAGGGGCACGCTCACGGCCACC
>NW_007087320.1:0-652 GCF_000164805.1 Carlito syrichta | reverse complement strand
TGTGTGTGTGTGTGTGTGTGTGTGTGTGTGTGTGTGTGTGTGTGTGTTTCTATCTCTCTGCCTTTTTTTCCCCCAACTCTCCCACTCTCCCTTCCTCCTTCCCTTCCTTCTTTCTTTCCTTTCTTTCATGGCCTCAGACCGATCACCAAGTGTTTGCTCTCCATGCTACAAACTACTTCTTTTGCACAATTTTTACTAAAGTCATACCCACAAGCAGCTAAGTTTTGAACCAAAAATGAAAATGCAATATGTTTTTTTAACAAACAAACAAACACTGTATGTGTGTATTTCCCTAAATTTAATGTGTTGTTTCTCTTAAAAGCTGCACCTTTTTAAAAAAACCGAGTCTGTCTTGCAGGCAAGTGGTTTAATGGGTTTGGAATCAGTGTGCCTAGGATGGACTCCCAGCTCCACCATCTCCAGCTGACCTTGAACCAGTTACTTAGGTTCTCAAGGCTCCACATCTTCACCTCTGAAAATGGTGATAATAATGTTAAGTATCTCATTTGGTTGTTATGAGGATAAAATTAACCAAAACATATAAAGTGCTTATAGCAAAACTTGCCCTCTAGTAAGTACTCAACAAATATTATCTATTGTTATGCTATTAGTCTTACATTTTTATTGAATACCTATTATGTACCTAGAACTA
>NW_007087319.1:0-970 GCF_000164805.1 Carlito syrichta | reverse complement strand
GCCCCGGGGCCCCACAGTCGCCCGGGACCCTCTCCCCGGCGTGGTCTCCGGGCTGGTCCTCGCCCCCCCTCCACCCCAGCCCTCCAGGAAAGCCTCGCCCACTCCAGGCCCGACGGCGCCCCAGTCCGGCCTCCGGCCTCGGCCTCCCCTGAGCCCCAGACACGGGGGCAGCTGGCCCCGGACGCCTGCACCGGGCCTCCTGGGGTCTCCACCGGCGCGAGGGGCCCCACGCGCGCTGCTCCGGGGTCCCCATCTCAGCAAGCCGGGCCAGTGGAGAAGAAGCCTCGACTGAGCCTGCCCGGGGCCGGGTCACGCCTGGGCTCCCAGCACTTCGGGAGGCCAAGGCGGGAGGACTGCTTGAGCCCAGGAGCTCGAGGCCAGCCTGGGCCACAGAGCAAGGCCTCCTCTCTACTAAAAAGTTACAAGGTTAGCCGGGCGGGGCGGCACCTGTGGTCCCAGCTCCCGGGGAGGCCGAGGCAGGATTGCTCGAGCCCGGGAGGTGAGCTGGGATCGTGCCTCCGCACTCCAGCCTGGGCAACAAAGCGAGACCCCGACTCAAACAAAACAAAGTAAAAGCCCAAAGTCTATCCTGACTCTGTCCCCTTCTGCCCCTCTCCAGGACTCCCCTCTGGACCAGCCCACCCCCTCCTCCTGGGTCCCCAGCTCCCCAGCCTGTCCTCCCTGCAGCAGCCACCCGAGGGCGCCGGTGAGCCCCTAAGCCAGGCCCGCCCTCCTCTGCCCTCAGCCCTCCACGGCTCCCACCTGCCTCGGGGTCAGAGCCCAAGTCCTCCCCGCGCCCCACCAGGCCCTGCCCGACCTGTCCCGTCCCCTCCCCTCCTCCCGCCCGCCCCCTCCTCCCTCTGCAGCGGCCATGAGGGTCTCCTTACCTGTCCCCAATGAACAGTGTCCTGTTGACCCGCAGGACCCGCTGGATGTTAAGGTCGTCGGCACCCTCGGTGGGGGTCAGGCG
>NW_007087318.1:0-932 GCF_000164805.1 Carlito syrichta | reverse complement strand
AACCCGGATCCTTGTGGCGCCAGGGCCTTCCCCGGGGCCAGGGCCGGATGCTGTGGGCCGAGCCCTGCCCAGGCCGGGCCTCCAAGGAAGGGACCCAGATTAGGGTTTCCCCAGGAAGCTCCGTCACGCCCGGGACGCGATAGCAGGGGCTCCCACCCCTCCCGGCAGGGCGCCCAGAAGCTTCCCAGAAGCGCTCATAGGCAGAGTTCCAGCTGGGGCCCTCCCTGGGCCTCAGTTTTCCCATCTGTAAACGGGCGCCCGGAGCGCCTGGCACGACCCCGCACTGCAGTTTCCGGGGGAGCCGGTGGGGGCTGAAGGCGGCACACAGGGTGCCCACCCAGCTGCCGGGGACAAACAGGAAGAGGGCAAAAACCACATGGCAGGAAGGGGCAGGAAGGAGCTGTCAGGGCCGCCGGGAGGGGAGCGGGACCCAAGGGCCGCGCCTGCACCTCAGGGCCAGACGCCCCGGCTCTGTCACCAGACCTTGCCCCTCCCGGACCTTCATGCCCTCCAGGCCCCTGTGCTCCAAGCCCTGGGCCTGACGCCTCACCTCCCATCACTCTAGCACCTTCAGGGGCTCCCACTCCCTCAGGGTGACGTGTGGAGTCCTCCTGCCTGGCGTTCTCCCGCCTTATCCTCAGCAGTGTCACACACACACCAGTGGCACCCCTGCCCCCACGCAACCCACGCTGCCATGTTTCTGGGCCACGCACCCCACGTTCCCTGTCTCTCCCCCCTCACTGCCACCGGACTCCTGCACGTCCACCACGGCTTCCTCTGTCACGCCCTCCTCCACCACCCTCTGCTGACCCTCGGCGCTGGAGAGATCGGCGTCCCGTCCTGCCGCCCGCCGGGCCGGGGGACCCCGGCTCTCACCGTCGCGCAGCAGACACTCCTTGAGCTTCTCCAGGGCCTCGGCGAAGCGCGCCACG
>NW_007087317.1:0-894 GCF_000164805.1 Carlito syrichta | reverse complement strand
GACGACCGCCCGCACGGCCCGCGCCACGCGGCCCCGCAGCACGGAGTTGAGCAGCTTGACGATGAGGACCAGGCAGGTGCACAGCACCGCCAGGGAGCCGGCCAGCAGGATGAAGCCCACCGCCAGGTCGGTCAGCGCTGTGCTGGCGAACAGGTGGTGGCCTGGGCAGGGGCGTGGGGAGAGGGTGGGCGTGGTGGGGGTGCGTCCGGGAGCTGGGCCAGGAGGGACGGGGCCTGGGGAGCACAAGCAGGGCGGAGCGGGTGTGAAGCGGGTGGCCCGGTCTGGGCGGCGACCTGGGGAGCGCGGGCTGGGTGGGCAGGAAGCTGGGCGAAGCGGGGAACCGGGTGCGGGACACAGTGGGCGGGGCCTCACAGGACACCCTTTCCGCGGGGGCGGAGCCGTTCCTCTCGGCGCGGGGGTCCCAGGTCGCACGCTCGCTGCTGTTCCCCTGGGCCTGGGGTACGGGGGGACTCAGGAGGTGCCCATGGGACCGCCAGGCCAGAGGGCTTCCAGGTCAGAGTGGGCGAGGCTGGGGGCCCGCAGTGGGAGGTCAGGGGTCACGGAGGGCTGGGTCAGGGCCCCTCACCGTGTGCCCCTGGGGGGTGTCACACCATCGCTTGATGAGGCTGCTGTTGCTGGCATTGCCCATCATCACGTTGGTCTCCAGCTGGGGCCAGCGGGGTCATGACCGCGGGCCCTCCAGGACTGCCCCGGGGCTCGGAGGCCCACAGGGTCCAGCCCCGCCCGAGCCGCCTCGGCCCTCCGGGCACCCCCACCCCCTGCGCGCTGACCTCACCTGCACGATGAGGTGTGTGAGCGGCCGAGTCAGCACCTTGAGGATGTCAGGGGCCGGCGCCCCGGGCCGCGTGCTGGCGGTGCCCAGAGCCAGCTCGC
>NW_007087316.1:16457-19314 GCF_000164805.1 Carlito syrichta | reverse complement strand
GGGTCTCGAACCCGCGGGCTCAGGCAATCCACTCACCTCAGCCTCCCAAAGGCGTGGGATTACAGGCTGAGCCACCGAGCCCGGCTCATGATTATTATTATCCTTCCAGTACCAGAGTCTAAACCAAAACCTCTCTATTGTTTGCACAAGTCTCCACCCAGCAGCCCCACCCCATTCAGGATCCACTCTTCCCAGCCCCCTACGGCCTACCTGTCTGGGAGCTTATTTGAAGCAATGACTCACAGCACAACTCTGCAGCTCCCATCAATCACCTCCCTGTCCCTGCCTCTGTGTGTCATTCATGGGCACCTGCTGGAAAGCACATCTTTTTCCTAATGTCCTGTACATTCATTCAACAAGTACTGACTGAGGGTTCACTACAGATCAGGCCCTACTAGGCACAGGGGCTCAGCAACGACCAAGGCAAAGCCTTCTACCCTCACACGCTGACGTTCTAGGAGCAGACTTAGCCCATGAATAGAGATCAGTTCTGGTCCTTACATTCCTATTCTTCTCTCCTGACCAATCCTAAATAAATCCCACATATGTATGAAGAAAGCATTCCAGATCAAAAAAGGGTGTGATGTGGGACTATCCTGATGAGTGAACCGCTCCTTCTGACTTAGACTTTGAAGAAGTCAGTGTTAAAACAGTCAGAATCACCCAGTTCCCCCTAGATGTCACACTGGCCAGTCAAATCCTCCAGGACAACGCGTAACACCCCTGGAAAATAAGGCGCTCCATTTACCCATCTCACCTGTGCAGCCTAAGCCCCTGGTGTCATGTTCTCACAGTCACGTTCTTTGAACTGAGCTTAATTCGAGATCCCCAGCAGTAGCAGAGGCAGTGGCCTTGTGGAAGGAGCCCTGGAAACAGACTCTGAAAGCTCAGGCTTGAGTGCTGGCTCTGCCACTTCTTACTGGGCAATCATGGGAACGGAGCTTTCTTCCTGCCTCAGTTGCTTTTAGACAATCACTTGCTTTGAAGTCAAAAGGCTGGGATCAATTACCAAGAGCCCAGCAGATTCACAGATACCTTAATTCAACAAAACGACTCCCTGCCCTGGTGAGCACATGCGCCAGTGAGTCTTCTAGGAGATGCGCAGGAGGCCCCCCTTATTTTACTCTTCTAGAGAGCTGTGCTTCTTTCCAAGCACAACTCTACTTAGAAATATCTCTGGGCCACAAGGCAAACCTAAAATAGAAGTGCAAAATCTCTGGTGGTCCCATTAGTCTCCCTCCAACTCGAGACCCATTCCAGACCTGGTCTGACTCGTCTCTAGACAGAGCCTAAAATAAGTCTCCCTGGTAGGAAATGGAAAAGATCCAAGCTCAGAACAAATGGCCCACTGACCACACACCGTTGGATGAGGACTCACCCAAGACCCAGGATTCAGCTCTGAGAAGACAAGGAAAAGGCCCTAGGAATGAGCCTCTGTTCCCACTTCAACTCACTGCGGCTCCCTTCATGGGACACAGGCCACCAGGCCAGGCTAGAAGAAGAAAACGTGGCTCAAATGTCCAGCTCCCCCTGCCCAAAAGAAAGCAGCTCTGCCCTCACTGTCCTCATGCAGGAAAGCTAGCTCCAGAAGGTTACTGAGCACCAATGTGGCTAGAACTACAGGTGACCAATTAGAGGTTCTGCTCCCAGACTGGCAGGTGCCAGAGGGCCAGCTGACAAAACCACCGAGAAAGCTACAGAAAAATAGCCTTCCCTTTAAAACAAATAAGAAAGGGACGGCCACTGGAGGTCTCACAAATCAAAACCAGGAAGGCCCAACAGCTTTGATCACAACATGGGAAAACAGTACATTTTCTAATATCTAATGCTTGCTAAGGCCAAGGTTTCTTCCCCTCCCCCACGTGGCCCTACTGGTTTTTTAAAGGTCCCTGGTGAGGATGCAGTAGGGACACAGGCCCCCTACCCTCTACTTGGCAGAAATGAACTTTGACTGTTTTTACTTACACGTTTACAAAGGCGGGACCGGGAGGACAGCTTCAAAGCTGGCTGGGTGACCCCCAAGAGCGCAAAGTCCTCCTTTGCACACCTGTGGGGGGGTTTTGTGAATTTCCCAGGCGCCCACGGGGACTTGTGATGTTCTCTCCGGTCAATACAAACCAGGAGTTTCCATTTTGCACAGAAATAAAGGTGCTCGGAGTGCCCTTCCCATGTAGGGCACTCGGCCCGCAGCTCAAGAGTGGGGCACGAGGATGGTCCCGCACTGGACAACTCAGCAGGCCCCTCTCAGACCTGGAAGGACGAGCACTTCGAAGCGTCCCTGTGAAAACTCACCCAGGATATTGCTACGCCTTGTCCTAACCATCTCACAGAGCTTAGGGATACATTAATGACCGTTTCGAGTTAGTTAAAACCCACACAAGCACCTCCCTGGCCTCTTAAATCTTCCCAAACTACAGCTCAGACTGGAGGGAAGCACTTGCAGCGCCCATAAAAGTCATCTTAAAAGGCAAGTTGGAAAAAAAAAAAAACCCGATACGCACTAGTTAGCAAGTCCGCGGTTAGGGGGGCGGTGGCAGAAGGGCCGATCTGTGGGATCTGCGCGCTTGGGGTGGGGAGGCAGGGGCTGCCCCATCGGTTCCCGAGCCTGCGCGCCCACCTGGCAGCCCGGGGCCCCCGATCTGACGCCGACGATCACGCCCCACAGCTCCGTCCAATTAGGAAAATGACCGCGAGAAGACGGAGAGAGGGCGACGGGGAAGGGGGGCCGAGCCACGGGAGGCTAACGACCGGCTGCGGCGACCCCGCCCGCCGTCCCCCGGCCAGCGAGCGCCTTCCCGAGCTCCCCGGCACCCGGCGCCCCGACGCCAGCCGGGCGCGGGGTCCCGCGGCGTCCCGC
>NW_007087316.1:1846-15734 GCF_000164805.1 Carlito syrichta | reverse complement strand
CTCCCTCCGGCTCCCCTTTCTCTCTCCCCCCCTCCCCGCGCCCGCTCGCTCGCTCGCTCGCTCTCCCTCCCTGGAAGAAGGGAATGAGGCAGGGCTGACGCGAAGGGATGCAAAACAGCTCCTCCTCACCCGGCTCGCGGAGGAAGAGAGAGACAGAAAAGCAGCCCTTTTATCTCTCTTTTGTTTTCTCACTTCCTTCCACCCCCGGCACCCCCCGCCTGTCAGCCCAAGTTTTCTTTTCTCTTTCTACCGCAGAGGCTTTTTCTTCCTTTCTTTCTCTTCCCTTCGGCTCAACTCTCCCACTCGAATTGAAAGCCCGGAGGGTTTTCTTTCTCCTTTTTTTTTCTTCCTTCTTCCTCCTTTCTTATTTCTCTAAAAGGGTTTTGTTTGCTGTGGGAGTTTCGTTTGAAAATCAAGTCACGCCTTTTTTCCTTCTTTTCTTTCTTTCTCTCTCTCTCTTTTTTTCTCCTCTCAGCAGAAAAGGGGAACAAAGATTAACTGAAGCGGGGGAGAGGGGAGCGTCAGGACCTCGCATGGAAATGGGGGGCCCTGCCCTGCCCCGCACAAAGGGGGCACGGGGCCTGCCCCCCCCCATGAGAAGCCTGGGCGACCTCCCGAAAGGAGAGGCAGCGGGCGTGGGGGGCGCGGGGGTGGCTCCTGGGTGCCCGCTCCTTCCGAAGTGCGGGCGAGGGGCATCGAGTCGCCCCCTCCCCAACCAGAGGTGGCAGGCTGGGTGTGTTCTTGACTTCTGTATTTTTAAAGTAGGCAGATGGGCTCGAACAAACATCCCCGCAGAGCACTGAACAGTAAAAGGCTTTAAACAGCTGTTGGCAGAGCCCTGGACGGCCTGACTCGAGGGAGCGGCGCGGGCTGCGAGCGCCAGCGCCCGGGTGGGGACGGGCTCCGAGGAGCCGCGGGGATCGGGGGGTCTGAGGGGTCCCCCACCCCCGGGGCCTGGGCCTCGGCCCCCGGGCGCACTGCTGGGGGGCGCCGAGGCGTGGCCGCTCGCCGCGCGGCGGTCAAGTCCCTCGCGGCCCCCTGAAGGGCCGCGGGACTTGGCACAGCCTTGCCTCCGCCCAGCTCCGGGGCAGGCCTCCCGGCCTCCAACCTCCAGGACACCCGCCACTCCGAGCCGCTCCTCGACTCCGGCGCAGGGCGGGTCCGGAGCCCTCGGACAGAGCCGGGTAGAACCGCCACGAAGGGTCAGTTATTCATGGGGCGCCTGGGCGTGCTCCCAAAACCGACTCAGTCCTCGGCTTCTCCGGAGGAGTGGGGAGAAGACCGAGGGAAAGTTCCCAGAGCAAAGTTGGTCACATTTCTCATTTTCCCAAGTAAGTATTGAGCACCTGCTGGATGCCGGGCCCTTGGACTGGGGCTGCAGACAGAGGAGAAACGTGAGGCCCCAGTGGGCCCCCGAGAGCTTCCGCACGAAACAATGCCGGTGGGGGGGAGCTGAAGCTCAGGACCGGGTCACCGAGAGGAAGGAAAGCCTGGATCCTCTCCCCTCCCTTCTCTCTTCCTTCCCCTTCCCTTCCTTCCTCCCGCTGCATCTCCTTGGCTCCACCCCTTCTCCTCATCAATTCCTCCCACACTTCCCTGCTCTCCCCGGCTTTTCACTGAAGGGTCCCTTCTCCCGGGGAGGAGCAGATGCTGAGCCCCATTGTCTCTCCCCCTGTGACTGCAGCCTCCCGGGGGCAGGACCTGCCACTCCTCCCCGCCTTCCCCGAGCCCGGAGGCCTGGCCTTTAGAGACCAGAGCCCCAAGGCCACGGCCCCTCGGCCCACCCTAAAGCCGCTCCCGGTGCTCTGAGCAATGACTCCAGTCACTCAGAACATGATTTGTTTCTGACGAGGAGTGAGAAAGCAGTAGCCTGAGAGCTTAGTTCAGCGAGGAGGACCCCATGGATTTCACACCAGCACACTGAGCCCCCAGTGACCCCACAGCCTTCTCTGCTGGGATTCAGGGGGCAGAGTACACTCTTTCCATAGGTTATACAGGAAGCCACATTTCTCTCATTATCTGCCTCCTCCCACTTAGTACGCCCAAGCTGTATCCAAACAAAGCAAAAACGCAGCTCTTAGAGTCAAGCATTCATTCAACAAATGCTTCCTGAGGACCTTACTCTGTGCCAGCCACGGTCAGCAAGACGCAGTCCTTGCTTTGGCTATGCAGATCGGCAGGGAAGAAGCAAGAAACGAAGACACAATGTTATGTGACACATGCAAGGGTGAACCAAGGAAGCATCTGAGAATGTCCCTGGATTAGGGTGGTCAGGGATGGTTTCCTGGAGGAGGTTATATCTGTGCCAGCCAAATGCTTGGGAGGGAACAGCCTGTTCAAAGGCCCCAAAGAGAGCCCGTCTAAAGAGCACATTCTTGCAGGTTCTTGGAGCTGTCAAGAGTTCAAGTATCTGCTGCAGTGTAGAATCCAAGTGGGGGAGTGAGGAGTGTGTCAGGGAAATGTACAAATTTTAGCCCCTCCCAGTTGTGTAAGTGTCATGAACCTGAGTATGTAACTTGGCCTCAATGAATAACTTAGACTCAATTTCCTTACTTACAAAATGGGGTAAGAAGACCTGTAGGTAGCAGAGACAGTGTCTTAGGTTTAGGGACAGGGCTTACTTGCTGCATATTCCTGGGCCAGTTGGCCTCTCTAAGTTTTCTTATCTGTAAAATGAGAATGAAACACCTGCTTCACAGAGTTTTGAGGCTTAAACGAACCCATGCCTAGCCTGGTGGCCGGAGTATAAGCTCTAATACATGGTAGCTTTTATTCACTATGACTATAAATCAGGGAGGTGCCCTTACAACCTGGAAATCAGATTATGTTCTGGATTGAAACCAGAGTGACTCACACACCAGAAACACGAGGAGTCAGCCATGGAGGAAGCATTCCTTCCAAGATGCCCTGTGTTCCGGTGGGTGGCTGGGATTGGGGAACACCCACATCTGACCAAGATGGCGGGGGTGTCTTCTCAGGAGCATGACCGGAACTTGATGACTGTGTTTACCAAAGCCCGGCCAGATCTGTGGAGTTGTATCCTGCCTAAAGAACAACCAGGATTCAAAAGGTGGGCCTCAGAAAATCTAGGGAGGACCCTAGGAGTAGGCACCTGACTGTATTTGCTCAGGGGAAAGAAGTAATCACAAAAGCTCACATGGGGGAGTGGGAATGTTTGTGGGGTAGATTAATGACTCTTCCAGAGCCTGAGTAAAATCTCTCAAATCTCGTCGTCCGCTTGAGTTCCTGGTTCTCCAAGTGAGCTGCAGATGAAGTGGGCACCAGCAAAATGCCCCCTGGATCCGGGCAGACACCTGTGTTCTAGTTCCTGCATTGTAAACATTTTATTATCTCTTTATAACACAAGTTCATTGTGAAAGAATTTGGAAATCAACTAAGCAAAAGTGAAAATCTACATGTAGAGACATGTTTTGGTGTATACCCTTGGACATCGTATAGCCCATATCTACATTTAAAAGTACATCATGAAAATGGGAAAACTGTTCAAAATCAATATTGCTAAACAAAGGAATGACTGTATATATAAATACATTGCTTTTACAAAAATACTTTTTTTTGAGTTAGAGTCTCACTCCGTTGCCCAGGCTGGAGTGCAGTGGCATGCTCACGGCGATCCCTCTGCCTCAGCCTTCCAAGTAGCCAGAACAACAGACATGCACTACCACGCCCAGCTAATTTTTTATTTATTGTAGAGATGTCTCACCAAGTTGCCTGGGCTGGTCTTGAATCCACGGGCTCAGGCAATCCACTCACCTTGGTCTCCCAAAGTGCTGGGATTATTGACTGAGCCACCAAGCCCAGCCTATTTTTACAAAATTAGCAAAAATGGTAGCTGGGCGTGGTGGTATACACCCGTAGTCTCAGCTAGTTGGGAAGCTGAGGCGGGAGAATCACTTGAGCCCAGGAATTTGAGGCTGCAGTGATCATGCCACTGCACTCCTGCCTGGGCATCAGAGCAAGACTGTTTCTAAAAATAAATAAATAAATAAATAAGTAAACATATGTGCATATATAAAAATAAAAATGGCATAACACTGTATCTACTGAACCGCAACCACTTTCACTCAGTAATATGTCACAAATAGCTTTTCCTGTTTGTCAACACCCACATTATCATTCTTTTTTTTTTCCTTTTAAAAAAACGAATCTCAAGCCAGGTTCAGTGGCTCAAGCCTGTAATTCCAGCACTTTGGGAGGCTGAGGCGAGAGAATTGTCTGAGCCCAGGGGCTTGAGACCAGCCTGAGCAACTTGGTGAGACCTCATCTCTACAATATATCAAAAAAATTAGCCAGGCGTGTTAGCACACGCCTGTGGTTCCGGCTACTTGGAAGGCTGAAATGGAAGGATCACCTGGGCTCAGCAGGTCGAGGCTGTGGTGGCCGTGAGCGTGCCACTGCACTCCAGCCTGGGCGACAGAGTGAGACTCTGGTTCAAAAAAAAACAAAAACGAATCTCACAATATGAACATGCAGATTATCACTCTTTTTTATTTTTATTTTTTTTTTCTGAGTTGGAGTTTCACTCTATTACCCAGACTGAGATGTGGTGTCACACTCACTATCACCACAGCCTCGACCTTCTGGGCTCAGGTGTTCCTCTTGCCTCAACCTTCCAAGTAGCTGGAACCACAGGCATGTGCCACCACACCTGGCTAATTTTTTTGATTTATTGTAGAGATAAGGTCTTGCCAAGTTTCCCGGGCTAGTCTTGAACTCCTGGACTCGGTCTATACTCTTGCCTCCACCTTCCAAAGTGGTGGAATTACAGGCATGAGCCACCACGCCTGGCACAGATTATCATTGTATCTTGATTTGTTTAAACAAGTTGGACTTGTGGGATGTTTGCAGTTTTTTGCTTTTATGAACCTACTGTAATCAACATAAACTTGTACAGTCCCGTTAGTGCCAGACTGGGATAAGTGCTTTATATGAGGAAAGTGTCTTTATCATTTTACAGATGAGGAGATTGAGGCACAGAAAATCTTAAAGGCTCCGCTAAGGCTGAGGCGAGAGGGCCTGAGCCCAGGGGTTAGAGAACAGCCTTGGTGAGACCTCGTCTCTACAATAAATTAAAAAAAAAAAACAAAAAAAAACTAGCCGGGCATGGTAGCATGTGCCTGTAGTTCTAGCTACTTGGAAGGCTGAGACGAAAGGATCGCCTAAGCCCAGCAGGTTGAGGCTGTAGTGGTGGTGAGTGTGCCACTGCATTCCAGCCTGGGCGACAAGAATGAGACTCCAACTAAAAAAAAAGCTTTGCTAGGTCACAACTGTGGAGTGACATAGCCAGAATTTGTAGCCAGGATGTTCTTTTGGGAGTCCCCTTTCAGCATCTCTGTTTTTCTGGCTTCTTCAGAGCCACTGTCCCTGCCACTCCTCACTGTCTTCCTTCTCTTACAAATTGCCTACCTGGGAGAACCTGTCTGGGCAGGTGACCCACTCCCTTCTCTGACACCTTTTAAACTTCAATAATGCCCACCTCCTGGGTTGATGGGAGGAATGAAAACAGATGATATATGACACGGGATACATGATACTGCATTTTGTACGTTGTAAAGCTTGTGCGAATGTTGGGAGGTACCAGCAAGGGCCTAAGTGCACAGATATCACCATTTAGCCAGATCCCCTGATTTGCCCAACTGCAGCAAGGCATCTGCCAGATTCACACTAGAGAGAAAGAATTCAGTTGTTTTGAGACAGAAGCAGTCAATGGAGGCATCCCCAGGGCCTTTCGGATCTCTGCCACCCCCCCAAAGCTGAAATTCTAAGGTACTTGTGTTATTATTTATTTTTTTGTTTTGTTTTTTGAGTTGGAGTCTCACTCTGTCCCCCAGGCTGAAGTGCAGTGGCACGCTCACAACCACCACAGCCTCGACCTGCTGGGCTCTGGCGATCCTTCCTTTTCGGCCTTCCAAGTAGCTGGAACTACAGGCGCGTGCCACCATGTCTGGCTAATTTTTTTTTTTTGTAGAGACGATGTCTCACCAAGTTGCCCATGCTGGTCTCAAACCCGTGGGCTCAGGCAGTCCTCTTGCCTCGGCCTCCCAAAGTGCTGGGATTAACCCAGCCTTGTGTTATTATAGAGTGTATTAATCCTCATGATTTCCCTGAGGGAGGATGCGTTCATGCAGCAGACCTTACAGAATGTTCTATCCATCTCTGAAAATCTGAGGAATCTGGCAAGCTGAGAAAAGGGATGAAACAGAGCTCTTCACCATTTCAGTTGATGTGCTAACCAGAGTAACTCTGCTGGGAGATTAGCAGGTGAATATTAAAATCCCTTTCTTTTGTTGGCACTTTATTTATTTATTTCTCTATTTATTTATTTATTTGAATTGGAGTCTCACTCTGTCACCCAGACTGGAGTGCAGTGGCCACTTCCGGCCACTGCAGCCTTGACCTGCTGGGCTCTGGTGATCCTTCCGCCTCAGCCTTCCAAGTAGCCGGAATTACAGGCATGCGCTACCACGCCCGGCTGATTTTTTTATTTTTATTGTAGAGATGAGGTCTCGCTGCTCAGGTGGGTCTCGAACCCGCGGGCTCAGGCAATCCATTCACCTCAGCCTCCCAAAGTCGCGGAATTACAGGCTGAGCCACCGAGCCCGGCTTAAATAAACACTTTAAAAGATATTAGTGACTATGCAATATCTGATATATGATTGTAGACATCACGCCCCCCAACTGGAATCCAGCCAATGAAAGGTGGAGGACCCCAGGATGAAACTAGACAGGCACTGCAGAAGCAGAGGTGGGCCTGGGGCGCCTGGAACTTGGGTTTGTTGGACATGTAGAGGGAGTCGGGAACTGGAAGGAGAGTCATTGAGAACTAAGTCAGTGACCAGAGCCCCACAGAAGATGTGCTGGGCAACAAGTCAGAATCCTCAAGGATATGAGGGGGACCCAAAACCCCCAAAATTATCTTTTGGAGGGCCTGTCCCTTGGACTACAGGCTTCCCTCACTAGGTAAGTGTTCCAGGAACTTATAGGCATCAGTGTGCCAACTAGTGTTATTGTGAGATGCTGTGTTCAGCTTCAGTGAATTTTTAGGGGGAGATTTTTTTCAACGCATGTGCCCATTTCATGATGGATGATTTGCACGTAAAACCTGTCCACACTGAGTGTTCAGACGTTTTTGACCAAAAAAAGCATAACCCTTGGGTCCCACCCTCAGCTATTCACCTAATTTCACCCCAAGGAACTTTTAAAAAATTTGTTTCCTTGGGTGAAAAAAGTCCTCAAAGAGAAACATTTTGCCAATATGGAAGAGGTGAAACAAAAATCAGCAGAAGCACTAAACAGCATTCAAAGTGACAAGTTCAAAAACAGTTTTGAGCTATGAAAAAAGCATCTCAATATTGCATGAGTATTGCATCTAATAGAAAGTACTTTGAAGGTGACTAAAGTTTTGTTTTTACTTTTGTTGTGTTTTTTTTTTTTTTTTGAGTCGAAGTCTCACTCTGTCACCCAGGCTGGATTGCAGTGGCATGCTCATGGCCACTGCAGCCTCAACCTGCTGAGCTCAAGTCATCCTTCTGCCTTAGCCTTCCAAGTAGCTGGAACTATATGCATGTGCCATCACGCCCAGTTAATTAATTTTTATCTTTTTTTTTTTAATTACAGTCTCTCTTTGTCACCCAGGTTGGAGTGCAGTGCTTACGGCCATCGCAGCCTCAACCTGCTGGGCTCGGGCTATCCTTCTGCCTCAGCCTTCCAAGTAGCTAGAACTACAAGCACGCGCCACCATGCCAGGCGAATTTTTTGACTTATTGTAGAGATGAGGTCTCACCAAGTTGCCCAGGCTAGTCTCAAACCAGTGGGCTTAGGCAGTCCACTCATCTCAGCCTCCCAAAGTGCTGGGATTATAGGAGTGAGCCACCATGCCCAGCCTGTGACTGAATAATAAATACAGATTTTTTTAAGTTGGAGTCTTACTCTGTCACCCATGCTGGAGGGCAGTGGCATGCTCTCGGATACCGCAGCCTTTACCTGCTGGAATTAGGCAATTCTTCCACCTCACTCTTCCAAGTAGCTGGAACTATAGGCATGTGCCACCATGCCCAGCTAATTTTTTTTATTTATTAATTGTAGAGTTGAGGACTTGCCAAGTTGCCCAGGCTGGTCTTGAGCCTGTGGGCTCAGGCAATCCTCTCACTTCGATCTTCCAAAGTGCTGGGATTATAAGTGTGAGCCACCATGCCCGGGTTCACAATTTTTTTTTTTTTTTGAGTTGGAGTCTCACTCTGTTGCCCAGACTGGAGTACAGTGGCTGCTCCCAGTCACTGCAGCCTCGACCCACTGGGCTCCGGCGATCCTTCCGCCTGAGCCTTCCGAGTAGCCGAAATTACAGGCACGTGCTACCATGCCCGGCTGATTTTTTGGGTTTTTTTTATTGTAGATGAGGTCTCGCCAAGTTGCCCAGGCAGGTCTCGAACCCTCAGGCTCAGGCAATCCACTCACCTCAGTCTCCCAAAGCGCGAGATTACAGGCTGAGCCACGGAGCCCGGCTCACAATTTTTTTATAAATAAAATCTGGAGGGTTTTTTGGGTCTCCCTCATATTGTAATGGCTTAGGAATACTGAGGGCTTTCAGGGAAAACCCAGAGAAAGAAAAGTCTTCATGGGTAGATGAAATGAAAATCTGACTTTTGTGAATTATTTTTCCAGGAGTAATGACAGGGTGCATCAAGTAATCCACCTCCTCTGACCTCCCCTTGTGATCAAGGGTACACATTTACATGGTTTTATTCCCATAATGGCTTGAACCAATAAACGAATTGGTCTTATATGCACAAATGTAAGAATAAAAATGCGCCAAAGGGAAACATGAGCCATTGGCCATAAACAGGCCTGCCAGCTTCACCAAACAGTTAAAAATAAATAAACAAACAAAAGCTCCAATGGCGATACTTGCTGCTACAGGAGGGCAAATTGGTACAAAGCCTGGAAAATAGTTTGATATTATAGACCCAGAGGAATTTAAAAGTTTCGACCCTTGTTGGGTGCAGTGACTCAAGCCTGTAAAATCCCAGCACTTTGGGAGGCCGAGGAGAAGGGATTGCCTGAGCCCATAGGTTTGAGAACGGCCTGGGCAACTTGGCGAGACCTCATCTCTACAATAAATCAAAAAATTAGACAGACATGGTAGCTTACGCCTATAGTTTCAGCTACTTGGAAGGATCGCCTGAACTCAGCAGGTGGAGGCTGGGTTAGTTGTGAGCATACTACTGCCCTCCAGCCTGAGCGACAGAGTGAAACACCGACTCAAAAGAAAAAGTTTCTACCCTTGGATTCAGTAACTGTAACTCTACAAATCTATTTGAGAAAAATATGTGAACAAAGATGTGTGTTAAAGATGTTTATCAGCCGGGCTCGGTGGCTCAGCTTGTAATTCCGCGCCTTTGGGAGGCTGAGGTGAGTGGATTGCCTGAGCCCGCGGGTTCGAGACCCACCTAGGCAACTTGGCGAGACCTCATCTCTACAATAAATCAAAAATTAGCCGGGCGTGGTAGCACATGCCTGTAGTTCCAGCTACTTGGAAGGCTGAGGCGGAAGGATTGCCGGAGCCCAGCAGGTAGAGGCTGCGGTGGCCGGGAGCGTGCCACTGCACTCCAGTCTGGGCGACAGAGTGAGACTCCAACTCAAAAAAAAAAAAAAAATGTTTATCAAGCACGATGGGTCAAGCCTGTAATCCCAGCACTTTGGGAGGCTGAGACAAGAGGATTGCCCACGGTTCAAGACCAGCCTAGGCAACATGACGAGACCTCATCTCTACAATAAATCAAAAAAATCAGCTAGGTGTGGTGGTGCATGCGTGTAGTTCCAGCTATTGGAAGGCTAAGGGTAGCGGGGTGGATCACAGTGGCCATGAGCGTGCCACTGCACTCCAGCCTGGGTGACAAATACGATTCTGACTCAAAACCACCCCCCCCAAAAAAAATGACCAGCCTGAGCAACTGAGAAACCTCATCTCTACACATACTTTAAAAATTTTAAATAAAAAGAGTCATGCTGAGCACATTTGATGTAATACTATATAAACTACTAAAAATCATGTTTTCAAAGAATTTTTAATGATTTATGAAATGTTCTTAATATTTTGAACGGAATACAAAATTGTATATGCATCAGAATTATATATTTTTAAAGTTTTGTGTATATGTGTATATTTATCCAGAAAAATACATAAACAATGTCTGGAAGGAAATATATAGCAAGTTAAAAAGTTATTTGTTTGTTGGAATAATAGATGACTTTTATTTTTTATCCCTTAGTGTATTTGCCAAATTTTTGTAATGATTAAGTATTTTTTTCTCTTTCCTGAGCAAGCTGTATTTCCTTCTTTTTTTCCTCCTGAGTTATTAAGACATAATTGGTAAGCAAAGAAGTATACTGGGCTGGGCATTGTGGCTCAAGTCTGTAATCCCAGCACTTTGGGAGACCGAGGTGGGAGGATTGCCTGAGTCCAGGGGTTTGAGACCAGCCTGGGCAACTTGGTGAGACCTCGTCGCTACAATAAATAAAAAAATTAGCTGGACGCGGTAGTGTGTGTCTGTAGTTCCAGCTACTTGGAGGGCTGAGGCAGAAGGATTGCCTGAGCCCAGCAGGTTGAGGCTGCGGTGGCCGTGAGCATGCCCCTGCACTCCAGTGTGGGCGACAGAGTGAGACACCAACTCAAAAAAAAAAAAAAGAAGTATACTAATCAAATATACAATTTGGTGAGTTTGGACATAGGTATAAGCTCCTGTTACAGTCACCACAATCCAGGTAATCAGCATATCTGTTACCTCCAAAAGTTTCTTTGTGTCCCTTTATTATTTTGTTTTTGTGGTAAAAATACTCATATTATTTTTGAGCAATAACTAATATATTTAGAAAACAAAGTCTCAGCTTTTCATTCCTTCCACAGTCAATGGTGAAAAGACCCAGGGCAGGCCTTCAAGGAGCTTCCAGTCCATAGGAGAAAGAAGTCAGACAAAAAAGAAGTGCTTCCTTCTTCGTTCTTAGAAATGGTTGAAACCTAGGAGGAAAGAGGAACCAGCTTTTTGGTTGCTGATGATTTGGGCTCTGGGTTGAATAGACTATCTATTGTGAAAGTGTGTTGTGCAAAAGGAGAATGACACTTTTTGTGAAAGGAATTAAAGAGGGTGGAGGGTGGGAATGGGGAGGCTGGACAGGAGGAGGCAGGGCCAGGCTGAGGCCTGGAAACACTTGTCCTGTGCGTGGACTTCAGGGTTGTCCTGAAGGTCCCTTGGGCTGTCCACCCCAGCCTGTATCTGGGTCGCAGTAGGTGTCTGGGCCAGCCCTGCACCTGGTATCACATTCATGGCAGGGGCTCAGTGAATGTTTATTGTTCATAAGAATGGGTACATGTAACATCAGGGATCGCTCTCATGAATTTCCTTTAAGGCATGAATTAAGTGATCTGAAAAAAACTCTGTTTAGCCTGGGCAACATAGCATGACCTCATCTCTGCAAAAAATACAAAAATTAACCAAGCATGGTGGTGCATGCCTGTAGTCCTAGCTACTCAGGAGGCTGAGGTGGGAGAATGCCTAAGCCCAGGAGGTAGAGGCTATGGTGGGCTGTGATTGTTCCACTGCATTTCAGCCTGGGAGATAGAACGAGACCTCAACTCAAAAAAAAGAAGAAGAAGAAGAAACTGGGCTCGGTGGCTCAGCCTGTAATCCCGCACCTTTGGGAGGCTGAGGTGAGTGGCTTGCTTGAGCCCGCGGGTTTGAGACCTGCCTGGGCAACTTGGTGAGACCTCATCTCTACAATAAATCAAAAAATCAGCCAGGCGTGGTAGCGCGCGCCTGTAGTTTCAGCTACTGGGAAGGCTGAGGAGGAAGGATTGCCGAAGCCCAGCAGGTCGAGGCTGCGGCGGCCGGGAGCAGCCACTGCACTCCAGTCTGGGCGACAGAGTGAGATTCCAACTCAAAAAAAAAAAAAGAAAAAGAAAAAGAAAGACAATCTCTCCCTCCCCCGCCATATATAAATTTTACCAGGCAGCCTTCTGAACCAGAATAGGTTCAGAAAGGCTCCCCAAAAGACTATCTTGTGAAGCCAGAGAAGAATTCCACAAGAGGGAATTCACAGTCCTGCCCACCAAGGCATCAGGAGGGACCTGGGTTCAAGCTCCAACAGAGTTGGGGGGCAGTGACTGGAATCTAAAGGGCTGTGCGGCCTTGGCCAGACTCCATCTCTAGATGATTCACTGACTATAAAACAGGCCTAAGGTGACCTGTGTTTGTTGAGAAGATCCAATGAGATAATGCACGTAGGATGATGCTGTGTAGAGAGTAAAGCATCCTGCAATGGAATGAGCAATAAATAATGAATATTATTACCAGGAAACTTCCAGGCATCACTTCTTGGCATGGGGTGGAGAGGAATGCCATAGAGTGAGGATTTTGCTTTTTTTTTTTTTTTTTTTGGTTTTTGTTTTGTTTTCAAGTCGGGGGTTCATTCTGTTGCCCAGGCAGGAGTGCAGTGGCATGAACCCGGCTCATCACAGCCTTGACCTTCTAGGTTCAGGTAATCCTTCCACCTCAGCATCCCAAGTATCTGGGACTATAGGTACGCACCAACGTACCTAGGTAATTTTTAAGTTTTTCTGTAAAGACAAGATCTTGCTATGTTGCCCAGGCTGGTCTCAAACTACTGGGCTCAAGCAATCCTGCCTCAGCCTCCCAAAGTGTTAAGATTGCAGGTATGAGCCACCACGCCCTGCTGTGTTTTGCTATGTTGAATCTTCAGACACGAATTTTCTTTTCTTTTCCTTTTTTTTTTTTTTTAAGAGTTGGAGTCTCACTCTGTGACCTAGGCTGGAGGGCCGTGGCATGATCATGGCCACTGCAGCCTTGACCTGCTGGGCTCAGGCGATCCTTCCTCTTCAGCCTTCCAAGTAACTGGAACTACAGGCATGTAGTTTATTGTACAGACGAGGTCTCACCAAGTTGCCCAGGGTGGTCTCGAACTCCTGGACTTAGGCAGTCCTCTTGCCTTGGCCTCCCAAAGTGCTGGGATTACAGGCTTAAGCCACTGCGCCCAGCCCAGACCAGTTCCTCTTTGAAGCTACTTTCTGTCCACATTTATTCCCCCCAGTTCCTCTAGATATCTTGATGGTTGACTTGGGCTCTTAAGTTACTCAGACAATTTTCCAGGATCCACAAAATAATTTTAACCACTGATCATATTTTCCACCACAAAGAAAATCCCAGTAAATTTCAAAGTGCAGATGTCCTATAGATCACATGCCCTGTTCACAAGATGCTAAATATCAAAATTAATGTTAGAAATCAGCTATTTAAAATTCTCCAGAATTGCTTTTGGATAAAGGGAGAAATCAAGAATAAAGTGTTTGTTAATTTACAAAATAACATAAACAAGTATTGCACTTGTAAAACTAATAGTATACACGTGAAGCTTTACTCAAAAATGTATTTAGATTTTATTTATTTTATTTTATTTTTAGTTGGAGTCTCACTCTGCCTCCTAGGCTGAAGTGCAGTGACACACTCATGGCCACCCCAGCCTCGACCTGCTGGGTTCAGGTGATCCTTCCGCCTCCACCTTCCAAGTAGCTAGAACTACAGGCATGTGCCACCATGCTTGGCTCATTTTTTGATTTATTGTAGAGATGAGGTCTCACCAAGTTGCCCAGGCTGGTCCCGAACCTGTGGGCTCAGGCAATCCTCTCACCTTGGCCTCCCAAAGTGTTGGGATTATAGACATGAGCCACTGCGTCCAGCCGTATTTAGATTTTAAAACAACCTTATTATGCCGGGCTCGGTGGCTCAGCCTGTAATCACGCGCCTTTGGGAGGCTGAGGTGAGTGGATTGCCTGAACCTGTGGGTTCGAGACCCGCCT
>NW_007087316.1:0-913 GCF_000164805.1 Carlito syrichta | reverse complement strand
CACTCCAGTCTGGGTGACAGAGTGAGACTCCAACTCAAAAAATAAATAAATAAAATAAAACATATACATTAGAAAAAGAATAAGTTAGAAAGTAGAAAAGCAGTAGCATTAGTCCATATGTCCTTGAGCTGGTTCTTTTTTTTTCTTCTTACGAACTGGGTCTCACTCTGTCATCTAGGCTGGAGTGCAGTGGCACCATCATAGCTCACTGCAGCCTCCTCCAAATTTGAGGACTGCACCGCAGGAGCTTAGATTCAGCGTATACCCTTGGGTTGCAGTCCTCATACTTGGCTCAGATAAACTCTCTCTTTACATTAATTTCACCTCGGCTTCTTCTTTAGGTCGACAGAAACAGAAAATCGAAACCAGCGTCAATTTCTGCCCAGGTGCACCCTGGACCGAGCGGCGGTGCCCGGTCTCCTTCCCTTGCACCTTGAGAATAGAAGCTTCCTGAGAAGAGAAAACCTGTCTTTGCTTTGAAATGAACCTTTTGATTTTGAGATAACTGTGTTTTTTAAAAATTAAATGTTCTATTTTGAGATAATTGTAAGAAAGTTGTTTTGCTCCTTGGTATATCTCTACTGCACAGAACTGGACCTGGCACCCAGCAGGCATTTAAATATGAGCCGGAGCTGCGTGCAGTGGCTCACATTTGTAATCCCAGCACTTTGGGAGGCCAAGGTGAGTGGATTATCTGAGCTTGGGGGTTCGAGACCAGTCTGGGTAATTTGATGAGATCTTGTCTCTACAATAAAACAAAAAAATTAGCCAGGCATGGTGGCGCTTGCCTGTAGTTCCAACTATTTGGAAGGCTGAGGCAGAAGGATCACTTGAGCCCAGTAGGTCGAGGCTGCAGTGGCCATGAGTGTGCCACTGCTCTATAGGCTGGGTGACAGAGTGAGACCCTGGCAAG
>NW_007087315.1:0-714 GCF_000164805.1 Carlito syrichta | reverse complement strand
TGAGGTGGAAGGATCGCCGGAGCCCAGCAGGTCGAGGCTGCGGTGGCGGGGAGCGGCCACTGCACTCCAGTCTGGGCAACAGAGTGAGACTCCGACTCAAACAAAAAAAAAAAGAAAATGCCTTCTCGAAAACATCTCTGCGTCCTCAGCCACCCCGCCCTTCTCCAAACACCACCACCACGCCTCCCTTATTTCCCTGGGGATGTCTCACCTTACCTGAGAGCCCCTCCCCCCAACCCATTCCCCTCCCCCAGCACACCCTGTCCCCTGGACACCCTCCCCTTATTCTTCTAGTATCTGCTACCCCCTGAGCTGTATACAGGAAGCCCTACTAATGAGTTCCGTTCTGAGAACACGTTTGTAAGTTCAAATTGTCGTAAGTCCAGCAAAGGTAGCCTGGGTACCCAACTAACACAATCAGCTATATAGTACTGTATATATTTAATGGACTATTCAGACAACTGGTGGAGAGAAGTAATATTTTTTAAAAAAAACACGGCCGGGCTCGGTGGCTCAGTCTGTCATCCCAGCGCTTTGGGAGGCCGAGGAGAATGGATGGCCTGAGCCCGCGGGTTTGAGACCAGCCCGGGCAACTTGGTGAGACCTCGTCTCTACAATAAATCAAAAATTAGCCTGGAAAAATCAGCTGGGCATGGTAGCGTATGCCTGTGATTCCGGCTACTTGGAAGGCTGAGGCGGAAGGATCGCCGGAGC
>NW_007087314.1:0-656 GCF_000164805.1 Carlito syrichta | reverse complement strand
TCCACTCACCTCAGCCTCCCAAGGTGCGGGATTACAGGCTGAGCCACCGAGCCCAGCTGGGTGTTTTATTTTAATACTAAAAGTATAAACAAAAAAATACAGCTCATAATCCCATTACTCAAATAAAGGCGTGGAGAGGGAGGGAGGATAATATATATTATTAGAAAATACAAACAGTTCAGAAAAGTATGAAAATGAAAAGTGCAGGCCTTCCTCCAGTCCTGTTCTCTTGGCCACTGTTAATAGTTTCTTGTGTTTCCTTCTGGGTTAAAAAAAAAAAAGCAACAACCTACTAGATTCTGTATACCCTCAAAGGGGTCCTGCCATTGTCATATACAGTGTTTAGGAGGTCTGTTTTCTTGAGCAGAGTAACCTTCTCATTGCTTTGCCAGGCTTCACAAACCCATCTGTTCTGAAGGGGGGGACCTGTGAGCTCACTAAGGACAAGACATTGTCCCTGTGTCCCTAGCCCAGGTGGGGGGTTGGCCTGGGGTAGATGCTCAAAAGAATGACTGAATGAGCTGTTGCTGCATTTGGAAATTTGGAGAGCCTTTGCCTGCAGGTCCAGTTGGTTAAGTGACTCATTCAGCAAATGTTTTCGGAGTCCCGAATAAATGTGCAGTGCAGTGCTCTGTGTGTGTCGGGGGAGGGGGGGT
>NW_007087313.1:0-830 GCF_000164805.1 Carlito syrichta | reverse complement strand
CTGGGGTGCAGTGGCCGCTCCCAGCCTCTGCAGCCTTGGCCTGCCGGGCTCCGGCGATCCTTCCGCCTCAACCTTCTGAGTAGCTGGAATTACAGGCACGTGCTACCACACTCGGCTGATTTTTTGATTTATTGTAGAGATGGGATCTCGCCAAGTTGCCCAGGCGGGTCGCAAACCTGCGGCCTCAGGCCATCCACTCACCTTGGCCTCCCAAGGCGTGGGATTACAGGCTGAGCCACTGAGCCCGGTCAGAGGTCTTAAAGGCCAGACCAGGAAGCCTGACTTTGTTGCGCCCGGCACTGGCACTGGCACCGGCACCGGGAACGCCTGAAGGTGTTTGAGCCGAGGGGTGGGCGTCCGGAGTGGCCCTTTAAGCTTGCTTACTGTAGGGATGTCTGGGATCGGGGTGGGGGAAACACGGAATGCCAAGGCTGGGGACAACTGGGGAAACTGAGGCCACAGTCCCAGGAGGGCCCTGAGCTCAGGCAGTGATCAAAGGCGTGTAAGAGAATCTGGAACTTGATCCTGGGTGGGCTGTGAGCCACCTAGAAAGATGTGGCCCGGTGGGATCCCCCAGCCAGTGTGGCTGGGCTGTGCCTTCACCCACAGAGCCCTTGTGGCTTCTCTGCCTCCCGGACCACGAGGCCTCTCCCGTGGTATCCACGTGGGAGGTGGCCAGGCACGGCCATGCCTGGGAGGGATGAACGTAGTAGTTGCTCAATAAACAGCAGACGCCACCCAGTCCAGAGATGAGACGGTCTTGGAAGTGCCTCCCAGTGGCGTGTGCTGGGCCCACCCCGGCAGCACCTGGGGGTGGAGGGAAGGAACCG
>NW_007087312.1:2304-3412 GCF_000164805.1 Carlito syrichta | reverse complement strand
AAAGAAAGAAAGAAAGAAAGAAAGAAAGAAAGAAAGAAATCCATTCTCCTGCAAACCTTTGCCCTCAGTTTTACCCCCTGTTCCCCCACATGGCAAGGTCCCTCAAGCTCTGCACCTTCCATCCCCAACCACCCCAATGGCTCCCCCCATTTTGCTGCGGGAGTTCCCAAGTCTCCCTGCCCTGGTTCCTGCCAACTCACCTCTCAAAAGTGTGAAATGTGCCCCAGGCAGGCTGACCCTCTGACTCTGCAATGAGGACCTCCCCCAAGAACGGCCAGGGGCAGATTCCTCACCTGGGGACATTACTTTCCTCCCAATCCCATTTTTAGGGGCTCTAACACCAGTCGCCCTCTGAACACACCATGTGCAGTTGAGAATCTGTATACGATTCTGATGTTTTTAGGGACAGGGTCTGGCTATGTGGCCCAGGCTGGTGCCCGAAGTCATGACCATCATTCACCGCCAGTCTCAAAATCGCGGGCTCCAGCAATCCTCCACCTCAGCATACAGAGTGGCCAGGATGATGGGCACCATGCCCCGAGACCTCCTGTTTGGATGGGTGTGAAGATGGAGTCACCCTGCATGGCACAGGCTGACCTTGAGCTCCTGGGTTGCAGCCATCCTCCAGCCTCGGCCTCTCAGAACACTGGAATTCCAGGCGTGGGCTGCCATGGCCCGCCTTCTGGTTTGTTTTTGATGAAGGATAGAGGTCTGCCTTGGGGGATCAACCTCCTCATCCTAGTGCTTTGGGAGGCTGATGCCAGTGATTGGCCCCAGTCTGAACCATGCCTAGACAACTCAATGAGACCTCATCGCTATCCTCTATCCCAAATGAGCTGGACGTAGTGGCACACACCTGTCATTCTGTCTTCTCTAAAGCCCAAGGCAGGACAGCTCACCAGAGCCTGGCGGGCCAAGACTGTGGTGACTGGGAGAGAGCCAACAGCCTTCAGCCTGGATGATGGAGTGAGACTCCACCTCAATAGAAAAAAGAATGAAAAGAAGAGCATCCATTTGTGTATGGAGTTGTGATCATTATGAACAGACAGAGATCATGGGGAAAGGAGAACTCAACCTTGGGCATAGAGTACCTGAAAGATGGTGGATC
>NW_007087312.1:0-841 GCF_000164805.1 Carlito syrichta | reverse complement strand
GCCTGGGATTTTGGTGGTGGTAGTCGTTGTTATTTTTATTCTGAGTTGGAGTCCCACTTTGTTGCCCAATCCAAAGCACAGGGGCCCACTTTTGGCCACCACGACTTCCACTGTTTGGGTTCCAGCAATCCTCCAGCCATGACCTCATGAGTTGCTGTAATGACAGGTGTGCGCCAACATATTCAGCTCATTTTTTTGGCTTCTTGTACAGACTAGGTCTCGCCAAGGTGCCCAGGCTGGTCTAAAATGCAGGAGCTCAGGCCATCATCTCCCTCGGCCTTCCAGAGCTTGAGGATTACAGGCCTGTGTCCCTGTTCCTGGCCTCAACAACCCACTCAGGGCCCCATCTCGAGGCCCACTCCATTCCAATGACCTGGGACCCTGGAGAAGGCGACCAGACTTGACTGCTGATCTCTCCCAGGGAGGAGTGCCTGGCACAGGGATGAGTCTCCCCTGTGGCACCCACCCCTCTGCCTGCCTCGTTCCCCAGGGTGGGCCTGCTCACTCCTCCCAGGGACTGCCTCAGGGAAATGGAGGGTGTGACTTCAGGGATCTGGGATGGCTGGGCAAATCATGCCTTTCCCATCGGCACTTGGGAGGACAAGGTGGGAAGATGGTCAGAACCTAGGAGTTGAGATCAGGCTGGACACCATAGCAAGCCTCCACCTTGACCCCAAGCAAAACCCATAAAACCTTGGGTGAGGACATGCCTTGACGGGAGGATCACCTCCAGCCCCGAGTTCAAGACGAGGCAGGAAGACCAGGATGTCGACCAAATGGAATGCCTGTGTTCACAGGAGTTTTGAAGGCCTAGGCTGAGAGGATGGCCCGAGTTGGATGG
>NW_007087311.1:133606-177880 GCF_000164805.1 Carlito syrichta | reverse complement strand
TTTGAAGGGGCAAGACAAAGAAAACTCTTTCACATTCATATCTTTTAAAAGTTACCAGTTAGTGGTCTTAGTAGCGAACAAACCAAGATTCCCATAGGCTTTAGTAGTAAATAAACCAAGATTCTCATAGGCTCATGGGCTCGTTTTGTGTATATTTCTTTATGTGTCAGGAATATTCTCATCTTAGGCTCTTATGTTCTTCAGACTCCCAACACGGTGCCACCAGTGGATATAGCTGTCAGAAAACACTGGTAAAGCAATCCTGTGAGGCAGCCTAGAAGGAAGTCAGGACAGGTAAGCCTGCCTCTAGGGGAACAGGAGAGAGGACAGGGCCACTTGCCAGAATCTCAACAGCTGTAAGCTTCGAGGCCCAGAGCAGTGGGGCCTCATCCAGGACACGGTGTCAAGGTGGTTGTCCTGGGTGGGGGTGGCCCAAGGAAGCACATTGGAGGGCGGGCTGACACACAGATCAGTGAGGCCTGGCTGGAATCCCAGGAGAACCAGGCCCAGACTGGAACATCTCACAGAAAGGGGACTAGAAGCAAAGTTCGGCCCCCAAAGCCCACCTCAGATAGCCCTGGACACACAAACGAGGGCAAGGGGTCAGAGTCTCCCCGCTCTGCCATGCCTGTTTGGGGTATAGGCTGGGGGCAGTGTGGAAAGATGGTGCTCTGAGCTGGGAGAGAAGGCACAGGAGAGACTTCGTAGCGGCCTGAGGAGTAGGCTGTGGCCAACAGCTACAGTCCCCAAAGCCTCCTCTCCCTCTTGGGCACAGAGCGACTCTGCATTGCCGGCCTCCCAGATGGGTGTGGGCAGGAAGGTGTGGCCAGAGCAAAGGGACCCAGTCACAGAAACAGCCACAAAGGCCCCGACATGACCCTGGAGAGAGCCACAGCACCAAAGGAAGTGGCCTAACCCCTGGCCCACAGCCTGCTCGCCAGGCTGGGCTGAGTTGAGGCCTCTAAGTGACTGTGCGGCCCCTGAGCACTCAGGGTTTACCTGCAGCCCCCAAGCAAAACCTCGGTTAATACAATAAATAAATATGGCAGTAACTGCATTCAAACGTGGAAGCATCCAGAACCAAGCTGAAAACAAGAAGCGCCCGGGGGTGGAGTGCTGTGAAGGTGTCCTCAGGCAGGAACTGGGGCCCTCCGAGGTGCTGAGCCCCGCCCCCGCCAGGAACTATGCAGCACCCTGCACTCTCTTCCTCCCCTGGATGGGCCATGCCGCTCACCCATCTTCCCTGTGCTCCAGCACCTTCTAAACTACAGAGGCCAGCCGGGCTCGGTGGCTCAGCCTGTAATCCCGCGCCTTTGGGAGGCTGAGGTGAGTGGATTGCCTGAGCCCGCGGGTTCGAGACCCGCCTGGGCAGCAAGACCTCATCTCTACAATAAATAAATTAAAAAAAAATCAGCTGGGCGTGGTAGCGCATGCCTGTAATTCCGGCTACTTGGAAGGCTGAGGCGGAAGGATCGCCGGAGCCCAGCAGGTCGAGGCTGTGGTGGCCGGGAGCGGCCACTGCACTCCAGTCTGGGCAACAGAGTGAGACTCCAACTTAAAAAAAAACAATAAATAAAAATAAATAAACTACACAGGCCACTAATAGTCACTAGGCCTCACAGCCACAGGCTGGGGCGGGAGCTGTCATGATCCTGCCTTATGATGAGTTGTGAGGGGCTGCCCCAGGTGGGTGGACATCCAGCGGGCTCCCTTTGCCCCTGCATGGGGCTTGGCAGACAGCATGAGCCAGACATGAGGGAGTTCAGACGCTGTCTGTGTGGCCAACAACCCGGGCCTGGCAGAACCTTCGCCCTGAGCCTCACCAGGGCAGGAGGGTAGAGGCCCGTGGCATCCGCAGGCCGGCAGGAAGGGCTGTGGTGGGCAGGACCTGGTATCCTGTCACAGGTGCCCAGCTGGGCTCCCCAGGAGTGGCCCACACTGAGACCGGCCTCTCTCCCCACTCCCTTCCGGGGCCTCAGCAGCCTGCAGGTGCGGGCTGCTTCCTCGGAGTCATGTTTTCCTCCTATGTCTTCACTCTGGTCTGTCTGTCTTCACTCTGGCCACCCATCCCCTTGCAATCAGTGTTTTCTGAGGCCTTCACCACCTGGCCTCTTGTGAACACACACCCCTGCATCTGCCGGTCCTGGATTCACGCTCTTGGGCACAGGTCTTGCGCTTTGCCATTTATTGCGGGTGCCAGTTCCACTCATGCATGTTCGCCGCATGTGGACTCATCAGGGCTCTGCAGGAAGGGGAGCCTTGCAATGTCCACATACCTAATCTGTCCCGGGCACAGGAGGGCCTTTTGCCCACATCGGCGCCTGGGTCCACTTCACCTCACCTGTCACGCGTCATCTGATTTCCCATCCATTGTCCCCACAGTCTCACATTCCCTTACATGATATTGAAAACCAAGTCAGTGTCTTAGAGTATGTCATCTTACGTTCCATAAGAGATCTTCCCCAAGTGTGCCTGGCCACCACAGAGAGGCAAAATGCAGGATGTCCCACAGGATCCCCTGAGTCTGGGCCTCTCACTTTGTCCTGGAGCAAGGGAAGCCCTTCAGGGAAGTGTTTCCACAAAGGGTGGATTCTGCTTGGATCCTACCACAGTCAGGAATTGTCCTGGCTGAACACAGCATGCCAACATCACCACCAACAGAAACGCCATCCATAATACCACCAACAAAAACACCATCCACAGCACTAACATCAACACCAAACAGCATCACCACCAATAACAGAAACACCACCAACAAAAACAATAACAAAAGCACCATCAATACCACCAACAAAATCACCAACAACACTAACACCAGCACAAACTCCAACACCACCAACAGCAAAAACACCACCACCACCCTTGACAAAACCACAAACAAAACACCAACGACACTAAAAACGTCAACAAAAATAACACCATCAAAAACAATAACAAAAACACCAACAACAAAAGCAACACCCAAAACACCATCAACAACAAAAACAGCCACAACAAAAATACCAACAACAACAGAAACATCATCAACAATAATGACAAAAAAGTACTCCTGATACTACCACCATCAAAAACACTACCAATAGCAACACCAAAAAACAAATAACACTATTCCCCACCAACCATCAAAGTGCCCTAAGGGAGTTAAAAGTTAACTTCTCTCTCATGAAACAAGCTTTGTAGGCAGCCAAACCAGGGTCAGAGAGGGTCATCAGGCACATAGGCACCTCTGCTTTTCTGCTCTAACCCCTACCTGGGACTTCCTGCCCGAGGTCACCTCATGGTTCAAACAGCTGCCAGAGCCCCGACCATCACACCTGTTTCAGGAAACTGAAAAGAAGGAACACACAGACTAGGGGGAGCTTTTCCCCATTGCCCCAGCTACTTTTTTTTTTGAGTTGGAGTCTCACTCTGTCGCCCAGACTGGAGTGCAGTGGCCGCTCCCGGCCACCGCAGCCTCGACCTGCTGGGCTCCGGCAATCCTTCCGCCTCAGCCTTCCGAGTAACTGGAATTACAGGCACGTGCTACCATGCCTGGCTGATTTTTTAATTTATTGTAGAGATGAGGTCTCACCAAGTTGCCCAGGCGGGTCTCGAACCCGCGGGCTCAGGCAATTCACTCACCTCAGCCTCCCAAAGTGCAGGAATACAAGCTGAGCCACTGAGCCCGGCTGCCTCAGCTACTTTTAAGGAGCCTTCCCAGAAGTCATCATGCCATCAGCCAGAACTTAGGCCCGTGGCCACACACAACTGCATGGAAGATTGAGAAACGGGGTACAGACACATGAGGCCCCAGCAGCTTGGGGAGGAGGCTCATTGGCACGGGTCTGCCCCACACAGACTCCACACTGGGAGGAAGGGAGATGGAGACTGCAGACGAGCTCCTCTGGGTCCTGATCCAGACACGGAGCCAGCAACAGCCCCTCCCACTGGACACGGTGGTACCCCACACCCACTTCCCGGGTCGAGGTCCCGCCCTGAGGCCCACTGTGGTCTGCAGAAGCCAGCTGGCCACACGGAGTGGGGCAGAGTCTGGCCTCATGCTTTCCCCAGCACTGTGTCTGGGGGCGATGTTTCCTACCTGCGCCAGCTTGAACGTGTCCCTCAAAGTCCATGTGTTGGAATCTTGGTCCCCACCCAGGGGGTGCTGGAAAGCAGAGCTTGATGGGAACATCCTGGTCCCGGGGCCCCACGCACATGAATTGATCAATGCCGCTATCCCGGAAGTGGGCTCCTTATGAAAGCGTGGCTGGGTGCCGGGGCCAGAACCTGTGGTCCCATCAGCTCAGGAGACTGAGGCGGGGAGATCACTTGAAGCCAGGAGTTCGAGACCAGCCTGGGCAACACAGCGAGACCCTGTCTCTTAAAAAAGGGTGGGCGTGAGTTCAACCCCCTCTTGCTCTCTCTCGCCATCTCTGCCTTTCCGCCTCCCACCATCTAACACACCAAGAAGCAGAAGCTCCTTCCCATATGCAGCTCCTTGGTCTTGGACTCCCAGCCTCAGAACCACAAGCCAATAAACCCCCGTTCCTTGTCAGTGGCCCAGAACGTGGTGTTGTCAACAGCAGCACAAACGGACTAAGACACCACTCCTGAAGTCACTCCAGAGCCCAGGCCTTGGGTCACAGCATCTACTTGCTTGGGGACAAGGACAAAGATGGCTCCTTCCCTGGGAGTCGCCATAGCTGAGACCCCCTGGGCTGAAGGCAGGTCTGCCTTGGGTGGGCACCTTCCCTGGGGCCTCCTCTGTGGCCCTTCAGGGTCCCAGATGGACCTCCTGAGGGCAGGAGGGCATGACTTCCTTATGCTGGGCTCTCCCCTCCCAGAGCCCTGCATCCTCGGAGCTGCCCCACACACCCTGCCCTGGGTGGGCCCAGACTAGAGTCACATCTGCCACAGCCATCTCTGCCTCACTCGGACCAGCCTCAGAGCCTCAGGCACCATGTTTCTAAGCATGCCAAGGGTTTCCCGAACCCTCCCTGAGGACTGAGTCAGCAGTAAACACCCCAGACCCTCTAGAGACCCTCTAGAGCTGGGCAGGACAGGGACCCTCACTGCCCTCTGCAGATCCACACACAGAGAGGAGGGCACTGCCTCTGTGGGGCCCAGGTGGCACGGAGGGGATGGAGAGGTCAAACATCAGGGCTCAGATATGCCCAGCACGGACCTGACACTCTGCCTGGGTGGGCTCATGTGTCCCTCACCCTAAACCAAAGGGGGAGGCTCAAGTGATTGCTTTTGTACAAATGGGGAAACCGAGGCACATAGTGCTGCAATAACCCACCACAGCCATGCAGCTAGACAGTGGGCACTCTAGGATCTGTGCCTCCCACTGTGGCCACCAGCCTGGCGTCCAGTCCCAGGCTGAGTAGCAGAGGCGAGGCAGGACCAGCTCTCCAACTAGCCACGGTCAGGGCCCTGGAGTGCCACCCAGCACAGGACATAACTGCAGAGGAGACATGCCCAGCTGCAGGTAGGATGAGGTGGGCAGCTGCTCTGGGCAGGTCAGTGTCACCCTCTGCAATGGCCCCAGCAGAGGTGAGTTCCAGCCCCGGGAACAGGGCTGTGAGGCTTGGACATGGCCTTGTGCCACCAGGCCCTGGGGTCTCCAGGGTTTTGGCCAGGGAAAGCCACTGCCCAGGCCCCATTGGGGAGACCACTGGGCCACCCTTCTGCACTGGCCACATTCCCTGAGGCCCAACCAGCCGCTTCCAAGGCGGGTGGCGGCTGCGCGGTGACCTTGTGGTAACCCGAGTGCCATCTGTCAGCGGCCAGCCGCCCGGCTCTGGAACACTGCGGCAGCTCATCTGAATTCAAATTACCCCGGGAGCCGCCGGTGCCAGCCATAACTCAGAGCGAGGAGGCGCGGGCCACTGCGGCTTGGACATCGCCATACATTCCTGGGGCGTCGGACAGGGCCGCTAATGAAAATATCAATCAAAAACCCGGCTGACTTAATGGTCAATTTAAATTAATTAATTGGGGAGGAGAAAAAAAGTTGAGGGTGGCAGTGGTGGGCTTCCTCTCTGGCAGGAGGGGAGGAGGGGCTGGGTGCCCACGGGGCGCAGCCTCCGGGCCTGGAGGCAGGGCAGCCCCTCCCAGGGGCTCCGGGATCCATCAAGGGCCCAGGGGCTGGTGCCTGCCGGAAGGGGAATGAGGCTTCCTGTCTCAGTAGGCCTGGGCCAGCTGCAGGCGGCCTTTGCAACTGTCTGGCCTTGCCATCTGCAGGGATGGTGCATGGCCCCTGTCAAGTTCCCTCTCCATCACTGAGAAGCAGAAAAGTCCCTTTGTCCTGCTGGACCCGTGTAGGGCAGTGTCGTGGCATGGGGTGAGCCACCTCGGCTCAGTCTCCTCGAGACCTCATCTCCTTGTCTGTGAATAGGGGTGGCCATACCCACCACCCAGGGATGTGGGCAGCAGCATGGGGCCAGCCCAGTGCTCCCAGGAACGCCTTGGGCCAGGCCTTGCTGAGGCCCCATGGGAGGTCAATGCAGAGGAGGCAAGTGCCCATAAGAGCGACCTCAGGACCCAGGGTAGCCAGAACCCAAGGGCATCTAAAGTCCCTCACAGCTGCTTGTGAACCCCACAGGATCCCACCACCAGGACTGGGCAGAGCCAGGTGTCCGTCGGGGAATCGCTTCCACAGGCTCAGGCAGGAGAGCAAAGCCTCAAGGGAAACACGGGTATCCCGGTTCCATGATGGAGAAACTGAGACACCGAGAGAGGCAGTGAGCCTCGAGAGGCAGAAAGAACAATGGAACCCTCTGAACTCCAAAGATGACAGCCCAGGAGATGCTGGGCAGATCACCCAGGAACCAGATGGAGACACAGGAACAAGGCCCATCAGAGGGAGGCAAGGGGAGACATAGGCAAGACCCCCAGGGCTCCCACTACAGAAAAAACCCACAGAAGATTCTCACCCAGGCCCCCTGGGGACGTTTACATCCCAAAAGCAACCGTGGAACCCTCAGACAAGCACATGGTGAGGGGAAGCAGCCCATGATCTCAGGACCCTTCACGGGGATGGACTGGGCTGCACGTCCCGCGGAGAAGGACACATTGCCATCCAAGTCAGGGAACAGTGACGACACTTCTTGGATGCACAGGGTTCACAGGAGATTCTCCCCACGGCCTTCCTGGAAGAGCGACTCTGGGACACATCCAAGTCCCAAGAAGCACCAGAATGTCTTGTGTCCCGGCCATGAGGTCAGAGGCCAGGCCAGTGGGACTCTGGGTGGAATTGGAAGCCTCCCTGTCCCTGGCTAGTGCGGTTGTGTCTGGGTCTCTGTTTGGTTGGATTTGCGCTCCCAAACCCTCTCCCAGGAGGACCATTGTACTAATCTTCCAGAAGGCAGCCTGGAGTGTCCTTCCTGGCCCCCCAACTCTGGCCAGGCGTCTGCCTGGGTACTGGGGACACGATGTGAGCAGGACATGTGGCTGGCCCAGAGGGCTGCTTCCTACACCAGAAGAGTGAGTCCCAGGGCCACTGTCCAGAAAGAGGAGGGGGGCTGGACCCGACCCCAGCCTGGTGCCAAGAGCCGCTTGTGAGATGAGCAGATGCTGTCATCAAAGCCTCCTGCTGGGCTGTGAGCTCTGCTGATCCCAACAGAGGCCTGATGACCACAGCAAGAAAGGGTGCCCAGGCAGACAGGGACTGCTCAAGGCAGAACAGGAAAACTTGGGGGCATACAGACAGCGTCTCTGAAATCCACACAGAAGGCACACCCCCAGTGACGCCTGAGCCCAGAGCCAGCCTCCCAAGTCATCCGTTCATCTTGGAGTCGCATCACAGGCTCATCCATTGTTTGATTGGTGAGGCCAATGGAGCCCGGGGAACTGGCGGCCTGGCAGGGGCCGCCAGAGGGCGGGGCTGCAGGACTGGGTGTCAAGACTTGGCAAGCAGTGGTCACCGCCACTCAGGCCTGTGGAAACTGCTGGACCAGGCATGGATCCAGCCAGCCCCAACCTCCAACCCCCTGTGCAGCCATAACCAGGACATGGGCCACTCCCAGATTGGGGCTCTGCTCTGATCCTCGCTGGATGGGGCCCCAGGGGCCTCCCTGCCTGGCCTGTGCCCTTACACAGCCTCCCTTGGCCACTCGGATCCCTTCTGCCCCAGCAGGAGGAGGGGACGAGACCTCCATCTTTTGGTCCCAACGTGCCGCATCTGTTCTGGCTAGACTTGATCTGACCAAGGCCACAGCAGCTGCTTGGCTGGCATCTCCGACCCCTGACAAGCTCACGCCCTTGGGGGACAGAGCAATTGTGAGCTACCTATCAATGGACACAGCTCCCAGGATGTTTATGGGCCAGGCCACTTCAATGACTACACCGGGGGTCTGAGACCAAAGCCCCCGAGGTACCACACACCACCCAGCCCACCGTCGAAGCCCACCCAGCCACAGCTCCTCAGAAGACCCAATCCAGGAAGCCCTCTCCCCACAGACTGGTGGAAAGCCAGGCAGGGTGGAGTAGGGCGGTGGATGGTCCTGGGTCTCCCACCCTACCTGGGCCTGATCCCACGAGTCCCACCAACACCTGGGCCAATTCTCAAGGCCAGAGACAATGTCCACACTGGGGCCAGGTGGCTGGAGCTGCAGCTGAGACCTGGGGGCCTTGCAGATTGGAAGCCCAGGCCAAAGAAGTCCACCAGCTTCCGCCCTCCTCCACCTCCCAGCAACGCCTCCTGGGAGTCCCCACTCAGCACCCTCTCCCTCCTAAGGTCACCAAGAGGACCTGGGGCTTGAGCCTTGAGAGTCCCCACCCGTCATGAAGGAACTTGGGAGGGCCGGGCTCTGCTTGTGAGCTGTGGCTCATGGGGAAAGCCCTACAACTTCGATCAGGTTCCAGCTCTCCATTTCAGCATCCAGAAACAAGGGGTAGAGGACTCCATAGGCCCTGGGGTCACACCTGCAGGCCACCTGGGGTCACACCTAGGGTTACGCCCCACATGCAGACCAGCTGGGATCACACCTGGGGTCACACCTGCAGCCCGCCTGGGCAGGAAAATGGTGGCATCAGGACAAGGGCACCACAGCTGTACCAGACCCCCAGGCACTGCCCACCGTGGGGCACCCCTCCCCAACCCAAGAGAAGGGGCGGCTCTGGAGTACCTGCCATTGCGTACGCTCTCCCCTGCCCCCCTGAAGACCCGGTCTCCATGGAGCAGGGTCTCTTCACCCAACTACATCCCCCTGGGACGTCCAGCATTCCCTCTTTTGGGGACAACGGGCTCCCCTTGAGGCCAACACCCCACCCAGCATGGAAGTGGAAGAAGCAGGGGGGGGCACCGAGGTGGGCCGGAACCATGGATAAAAGGAGCTCCTTCCCCGCCACATATGGGCACCAGAGTGTCCGTGCCCCCACCGAGGCTCCAGAGTCCCCCAGGCTGAGCCCACGGCAGCCTGAGGCCACAGCCACCTCTGAGGGGCAATCTTTGCTGCCACCAAGTGGCCACTGGGGGCAGCACAGCCAAAGCCTGGGGATATCGAGGGTACCCACCAGGGTAGGAGGTCCCCTGGACCTCGAGACTACTCCAAGGTGGCCCAAGGTCAGCCCTAGGTCTGGGGATTGGCCAGAGGGCAGGGTGTGCAAAGGGGGCTTCCTCTGTCTTGAGGGCTGCCCGCTAGTCACTGCCTTGGCCTGGGACCCCCACACCTGGGGAAGGGAAGGGGGGACCCCGCTTGCCCCTGGCATCTGTCCTGTAGTGCACCTTGCCTGTGTCTGCCCTCAGCTCACAGCCACGTGAAAAGCCTGGGCGCTCCCACGCCGCGCGCTCCAATATCTTCCAGCCGTGAAGCCCAAGGACCTACTAGCTCCCCTCCCTCCAGACTGGAGCCCCTGCCTGTGCCGGCACCATCGTGCCCCTCAGGCCTTCAGTTCCCATCCAAAGCCTCAAGGATGATGTCATGCACAGGCCCCACAGAGCTGGGTCACACCTGTCCCCACAGTGTCCTAGCTCAAGGGTGGGGACAAACCTGTCAGTCCCCCATGATCCCAGCTACTGAGGCCTCACACGTCCTCACGTGAGGGCTGGGTGTCCACCCACCATGGTCATGGGCATTTGCTTCCGGCACCAGTCTCCCTGCAGGCTAGGGGGGTTGCAGGGTGGAATAAGTGGGCCCAGTCTCTACCTTCCAGGCCCCCAAAAGGCTCCCCCACCCCCAGGGCCAAGCCTGGCATTCTGGGCATCCTCTTCACAGCCCCTCGGCCATCTGCACCAACCCCTGAGTGGCCCCGCTGTGCCCAGGACATGCTCAGTCTCTGCAAGCCCCTGAGCCCAGCATGCAGGAACCCTCAGCCCACCAATGCCCAGCTCCAGGGAGGGGTAAATCACAGGGTGAGGATTTCAGGCCCAGACACAGCCCCTTGAGAAAGGAGACCCCACCCGGGCCTCAAAAGGATGTCCCAGGAGCAGCCCTGAGAATAGGGCTGCCCCACCCACAGGGGCTCAATGGCCCATAGGCTGACACAATGGCTTGTTCAGACAGGCCCTGGGCCCAAGTAAGGGGCCAGAGGGGGATTCTTTGTTCCCCAGCCCCCCCACCCACCCAGTCTCCCTCCTTCTCCTCCTCCTACATCCTCCTGCCCCACATGCAGAGACCTGGGGGAGGGTCTGTTAGATACCTCGTCCCGCCAGCCACCTGCAGGTGTGGGGAGGGTTCGTGCCCTGAAAGATGGAACCAACTCCTCACACACTTGAGTATCGACCACCCCCTTCCCAGCCAACCAGAGCTTCCCACGATGGGGTGTAAGGGCAGCCTGGTCTTGGGAACCCCCATTGACTGGGGTCAAGATGCTCTCTCCTCTGGGCTTTCTACTACATGGGCCTACGCCCAGGAAGCAGGGAGATTGGGCATCCCCCCAGACAGATACACACACTCTCACCGGAGCCCAAAGGACCAGAGGTGGGATCACTCAGGGTCACACCACAGATCCGGGATGTCCCCTGGAGGCCCCACCCTCATCAAGGTGGCCATGCCCAAGGAAACCAAGGAACCAAGTGACCTCTCCTAGCCAGTAATGGAGAGAGTAGAGCACTGGGTGTAGAGTCATCAAGCTTCTCCCATGAGGAGCTAGACAGTGATTTTGGTTTTGTGGGTCATGTGGTCTCTGTGGAGACTTCCACTTCTGTTTCTGCAGCACAAAACAGCCACAGACATACACACACGAGTGCATGTAGGGGAATTCCAACAAAACTTCACAGACACAGGTAGGGCTGGGTTTAGCCTGGGGGGCCTAGGTTTGCTGACCGGTATGGATCCCACATCCAAATCAGGCATCCAGACACCCCAGCAAGAGCAAGACATGAAGAAACACGCGCCTTGGGCCACACTCAGCTGGCTCCCGTCTCAAACCTTCGGTAGGCTCTGTCAACCTTTCTCTTGGCCTTGCCCCCTGAACACCAAACTCAAGAGGCCTGGAAGCTGCTCTGAAATGTAATCACAGAAGCCAGACACAGACGGCCCCATGCTGCAAGATCCCATCCCAAGGAAACAGCCAGACAGGTGCTCCACAGACACAGAAATTAGATGAGGCTGCCAGGACTGGAGGGGTCAGGGAGGGGCTGTCACAGGCAGGATCATTGGGGCTGAGAAAGCAAGACAGGCCACAATACACAACAGCAGGACACTACAGCCAACAGGGTACAGCTGAAATTAAAGTGACTCAAGGTCCTGGAGCCGCCTAAGAAGAGGATGGTCATGGTGGACTTCAGATTTTGATGAGGTAAGTGTGCTCGTTATAATCTCCAAGGTACCCAGTTACAGAGCGGAAATAGCCCTTGAAGCTATTACAGCATCCCCATTAGGAGACAAAGGCATGAGACAAGATGATAGATGTAAGTATAATAAACGTAAACACACCAAATGTCCCAAGTAAAGGCTAGTGATGTCAGGTTGGCCTAAGAAGACAGCTCTAGTCAGGCACAGTGGCTCACACCTGAATCCCAGGAGGATTGCGTGAGTTCAAGACCAGTCTGAGCAACATAGCAAGACCCTGCCTCTACAAAAAAAATCAAAAAATTTAGCCAGGCATGGTGGTGCACACTTGTGGTCCCAGCTACTCAGGAGGCTGAGGTGGAAGGATCACTTGAACCAAGGAGTTCAAGGCTGCAGTGAACTATGATTGCACCACTGCACTCCAGCCTGAGCAACAGAAAAGATCCCATCTCAAAAATGAAATGAAATGAAATGAAATGAAAATGAAAACAGCTCTAGTCTGTTCACCAAAGACCTGACATGTAAGGTCACAGAAAACTTGAACATAAAATTATGGAAACATAGATACTTGGTGACTTTTGCATCTGATTGGAATGTGGAGAAGGCCAAACACTTTGCTCCTGTGGTAACAAGTAAAACTTATCAAAATTAAAATCCAAATTCGCTGCAGAACCAGTAAACAGCCGTGGATCCAGTAAAGCCTTGAAGAACAGAATTCCAGAGAGAAAAGAGCCTTTCCAAGTGGGCGGAAGCTTCTAGCAGATTCCACACCAGGCATAGGCAGTTGGCTGGGCAAAGCGGGTCTGTCATAAACGGGGATCACCTCACAGGGACGAGAGATCAGCCAGGCCTGATCAACAGCCAGATTATCAAGTGGTCCAGTGCATGGGGAGCTGGAGTCCAGAAAGATGTCCTGTCAGGGCAAACCCACAGCTAGAGTCACCCCAAAAGCAGCAGCAGAGAACTCCCAAAAGGAATTGCCCCAAACCAATGGAGCCAGTTGGGATTCCAAAGGAAGAAACTCTAAACACCAGGTTGATCCATCCAGAGCATTTATTAGGGGGTGCGTATGAACAGAGGACTACAACGTCCTGGAGACAGACAGACAGGAGGTGTTCTCCTGGGCATGCCTGCAGTGAGAGGGCAGGTTACAGAGCTTAGACCAGGGTTTAAGGTATTTGACTCAGGGTGAGGCCAATTCCTATGTGTTCAGCAACATGTGTGATCTCTCGGTATTATTAGTGCCTAGGAATGTTCAATACCCAGCTTGGGTTCAAACCTAGAGGGGGAAATTGGCAGGCGGTTGGTCACAGAGTGGTCAAGGCCTCTATGTTTCTTGGGACAGAGAAAGAGAGTGGGGGGCTGGGGCCCTACAGGAGAGAAAATGCTACAGAAACACCAATTCAAAAGGCTAGCTAAAAGAGCAACCAAACCAGCACAAGCCATGCAGGATAAATACAAAGAAAAGGCAATCCCAGCCATGCCATGACCAACCAAAAACAAAGAGAAGATCTTAAAAGTAGCCTGCAGGCAGGGAAACAATGAAAAAAATGTACTTCTGACTTCAAATAAAAACTATGCAAGCTAGAAGACAATAGAACTGCTTCATTAAAGTACAGGAAAGAGGCCGGGTACAGTGGCTCATGCCTGTAATTCCAGCATTTTTGGAGACTGAGGTGGAAGGCTCATTTGAGGCCAGAAGGTCAAGATCAGACTAGGCAACACAGCAAGAGATTGTCTCCAAAAAAGAATTTAAAAATTAGCTGAGTATGAGTTCGAGGATGCAGTGAGCCATGATTGTGCCACTGTGCTCCAGTCTGGGCAACAGAGTGAGAGCTCCAACTCAAAATATAAATAGATAAAATAAAGTACAGGAACGAAAAGACAAATGCAGTAGAATCCTGTTTCTACAAAACGATTCTTCCAAAATGATGGAAAAATAAAACTATTTTTAGATCAATGAAGGCTGAGCCATCAAACCCAACCATAGTCAGTCCTAAAGAAAGCTCTTCAGAACAAAGACGTGACCCAGATGAACTAGGTGGAAGGTGTGAGAGCTCCTCAAATGTGTTAAATATAAATATCCTAAATATGTTAAATATAAAGCAAAAATATATGTGCCAGGAACATCAACCAAAATTAAGATGACAATTTATATTAACCTTGGACAAGATAGAATTTAAGCAAAAATTATCACTAGAGACACAGAGGGAAGATTTGTAATGAAAAGGTTCAAGTCACAGAAATATGAACTGAATTCCAACCTTGTGTGTGTCTGCAGAAGTACAAGGAGAAATAGACAAATCAGAATCATAGAACTGAACATAGCTATCAATAATTGATACATCAGGTAGACAAAAAAATAAGGACATAGGATATTTTATAATAAATCTAGATCTTGAGAGACATGCATAGAATGCTACAAATATCTTTAGAATATATATTCTTTTTAAGCACATGTGGAATAGCTATAAAAATTGACCACATAGAATTTCAATAAGTTCCTTACTATAATGCAGGTAAATTAGGTAACAGCAACAAAACAGAAAAAAACACTTCCACCTACACCACCTCATACCAATTAGGATGGCTACTATCAAAACAAATAAATAGAAAATAATGAACATTGCAAGGACATGGAAAAACTGGAGCCCTCACTCACTGTTGGTGGGATCTAATATGAAATGATGTACCTGATGTGGAAAACATAGTATATTGACTCCTCAAAAAATTTTAAGCTGCTCAGAAGGATTCAAAAGCCAAATAACCTCTCATGGAATTCAGCTCAAGGTTTGAAGACTTCCTAGCTTGTCCTATGGACCTCAACACCAAGAACTACAAATTGCAAATTTAATAGGTCATTTTGTATCAAAAGGTCAATTATGAAGCGCCTAGAATTTTTCAATTATACAAATATATTCTATGGGTTCTGCTGTGGCCCAAACAGTGTTAACTTTTTTTCTATTGTGGGTTTTGATTTTTCCCCCCAGAAATTGGTTTTATTTAATGTACCGAAGTCTTATGTTTCTCAATAATAAAAAAAAATAGGTCCAGTCCCAAGATGACAGCCACCATGAAGAAGGCAGCTGCAGAAGATGCCAACTGTCAACATGACTTTTGAAGATCAATAAAAGACAAACAAATTTGCACAGAATGCAAGTAGAATCACAGAGCTAAAGGAAGAAAGGAAGAAATGGAAGTAAAAGGAAAACAACTACAAAATGTAGACGAATGATGCTGTGATGATATCATGCTTGCTGGTGGAGACTACTTAGTGATGCCTTATTACATTGGTGATGTTGTCATTAACCGTTCTCAAGAAGAAACACAAGACATGTTAGAAGAAGCAAATAAAAACTTGCAAGAAGCTAGGCTCGGTGGCTCAGCCTGTCATCCCGCACCTTTGGGAGGCTGAGGTGAGTGGATTGCCTGAGCCCGCGGGTTCGAGACCCGCCTGGGCAGCGAGACTTCATCTCTACAGTAAATCAAAAAATCAGCCGGGCGTGGTAGTGCATGCCTGTAATTCCGGCTACTTGGAAGGCTGAGGCGGAAGGTTTGCCGGAGCCCAACAGGTCGAGGCTGCGGTGGCCGGGAGCGGCCACTGCACTCCAGTCTGGGCGACAGAGTGAGACTCCAACTCAAAAAAGAAAAAAAAAAACTTGCAAAAAGAAACTGACACCTTAGAATCCAGAGTGGAATCAATTCAGCAAGTGTTAGCAGATTCAAAAGTTCAGTCATGTAAAATTTGGGAGCAATATAAACCTTGAAGCTGATGAAGGTTAAAGATTTTATAATACTTTTTAAATTTTTGTTTAATAAACTTGAATATTGTGAAAATTTTTAATAGAATTATCATATGATCCAGCAGCATACACCCAAAAGGATTGAAAGTAGGGTCTTGAAGAGTAATTTGTACACCCACGTTCACAGCAACATTAGCCACTATGGCTAAAAGATGAAAGGAGCCCATGTGTCTCCTGATGGATGATTGCACAAGCAGAATGCTGTCTACCTGCACAGTATTATCCAGCTTCAAAGAGGAAGGAGATTCTGATAGCTGCTATAAGGATGGAACTTGGAGACATGATGCTGAGTGAAATCTGTCAGTGACAAAAGGACAGATACTATGTGATTCCACTCATAAGAAGTCCCCAGAGTCATCAGACTCATAGAGACAGAAAGTAAAGTGGTGGGTACCAGGGACTGGGGAAGGAGTGGAGAGTTAATGTGTAATAGGGACAGAGTCTCATTTTTGTGAGATGAAAATGGTTCTGGAGATGGCTGGTGGTGATGGTTGCATAACAATGTAAATGTGCTTAATGCCACTGAACTGTACACTTAAAAGTGATTAAAATGGTACATTGTATGTTATTTGTATTTTATCACAATTAGAAAATGCTTCATATTTGGAGCTAGGGTCTTTAAAGAGGTATTTAAGGCTGCATGAGGTTAATAGGGTAGGTCCCAATCCAACACAACAGTTGTCACAGGAAGAGAAAATAAAGACACTTCACACAAGCAGGGAAGACCATGTGAGGAGGCACGCCCAGGAGGGGTTCAGGAGGACTTCCCCTTTAACAATCCTATCTCAGACATTCAGCCTCCAGGACTGTGAGAATGTACATTTCTGTTGTTTAAACCCAGTTTGTGGTATTTTGTTTTGGCTTCCCAAGAAAATTAACATGAGATTACATTAGGAGAAATGTCATGTGAATACCTCAATGGATAAATAAAAATAATAAAATTCAGCACCCGTCCATGATTTTTTTGTAATCTGCATACTAGGAATAGAATAAAATTTTTGTTTGAAAATCTCCTTGTAGAATAAGCTTTCAGGTGAATGGAAAACCAAAAAAGGCAGGAGTCATGATTTTAATATCAGACACAACAGCCTTCCAGCTATCAAAAATTTTAAAAGATACAGAAGGACACTACATAATGATAAAAGGCTCAATCCATCAACAAGAAATATCCATCCTAAACATATATGCACTCAACACAGGAGCACTAGGATTTATAAGGCAACTACTAAGTAAACTAAAAGAGGACATTGACTCTTACACTATCATAACTGGAGACTTAAATACTCCACTAACAATCCTAGACAGATCAACAAGGCAAAAAAACAATAAGGTGATCCAGACTCTCAACTTGACACTTGACCAAATGGGCTTAACAGATACCTACAGAGCACTCCACCCAACAACCACAGAATACACATTCTGCTCATCACCTCTTGAAACATACTCCAAGATTGACCACATCCTCAGCCATAAATCAAGCATAAACAAATTTCACAAGATCGAAATACTGCCATGCACCTTCTCAGACCACAGTGGAATAAAAATAAATACTACCACTGACAAGATTTCCCCAAAATCTACAAAGACGTGGACACTGAACAGCATGAGGCTAAAAGATTCCTGGAAACAAATGAAAATAAAAACACATCTGACCAAAACCTCTGAGATGCCATGAAAACAGTACTAAGAGGAGAATCTATATCTCTATGAACACAAGTTAACAGTCTAACAAATCACCTAAGGGAGCTATAAAGACAAGACCACCAAATTCTAACTTCAGCAGAGGAATCCAGATCACCAAAGTAAAAGTCCAAATACGGGACATAGAAGACAAAACTATTACAGAAAAAAAATCAACAAAACAAAAAGATGGTTCTTTGAAAGGATAAATAAGACTGATGGACCCCTAGCTAGACTGACCAAGAAAAAGAGAGAAAACGCCCAAATAAACACAATCAGAAATGTAAAAGATCAAGTCACAACTGAACTCCAAGAAATACAGAAGGTTACCAGCGATTGCTATGCACATCTGTATGGAAACAAACTTGAAAGCCTCAATGAAAGGGAGGGCTTTCTGACATCACACAACCTCCCAAGCTTGAAACAAGAAGACATTGAGACCCTAAATAGACCAATAACAACCCAGGAAATTGGCTCCATCATAAGAAAACTAACTACAAAAAAAAAAAAAAAAAAGCCCTTGACCAGACAGCTTTCCAGCAGAATTCTACAAAACATATAAGGGGGAGCTGACACCAATTCTATTAAAAGTATTCCAGTTAATCAAAAAAGATGAAACTCTCCACAAATCATTTTATGAAGCTAACATCACACTGATACCCAAACCAGATAAAGACCCAACAAAGAAAGACGACTACAGGCCAATATCCCTGATGAACATAAATGCAAAAATTCTCAACAAGATTCTAACAAATCAGATGCAACAACACATCTCAAAAATCGTCCACCATGACCAAGTAGGTTTCATCCCCAGGAGGCAGGGGTGGTTCAACATCCACAAGACCATAAAGTAATTCAATACATCAAAAGATGTAAAAACAAGAACCACATGATTATATCATTAGATGCAGAAAAAGCTTTCAACAAAATCCAGCATCCTTTCTTGATAAAAACCCTTGAACACCTAGGCATAGAGGGAACATACTTCAACACAGTAAGAGCCATCTACAATAAACCCAATGCCAACATATTGCTAAATGGACAGAAATTGAAAGTATTTCCCCTGAAAACTGAAATAAGACAAGGCTGCCCACTCTCACCCTTCTGTTCAACATAGTGTTGGAAGTCCTAGCCAGAGCAATCAGACAAGAGAAGGAAATCAGGGGTATCCAGAGAGGAAAAGAGGAAGTTAAGTTATCCCTCTTTGCTGACGATGTGATCCTATACCTTGAAAACTCAAGAGAATCTGTCGAAAACCTCCTTGTACTGATTAATACTTTGAAAAAGACTCCGAGTACAAAATCAATGTGCAAAAGACAGTCGCATTTTTATACACCACCAACAAACAGGCAGAGAACCAAATAAAAAGCACAATCCCATTCACAATAGCCACAAAAAAATGAAATACCTTGGCATATTCCCAACCAGAGAAGTGAAAGACCTTTACAACAAAAACTACAAAACACTGCTCAAAGAAATCAAAGAAGACACAAACAAATGGAAAAATATTCCATGCTCATAGATTGGAAGAATCAACATTGTTAAGATGTCCATCCTACCCAAGGCAATCTAAGATTCGATGCAATACCCATTAAATTACCAACATCATTCTTCTCAGACCTGGAAATGACAATACAGATACGTATATGGAAACATAAATGACCATGAATAGCCAAAACAATCCTCAGCAAAAGAAACAAAGCAGGGGGTATCATATTTCCAGACTTTAAACTTTATTATAAGGCTACAATAATCAAAACAGCCTGGTTTTGTACAAAAACAGCAAATAGACCAATGGAACAGGATAGAGATTCCAGAAACAAAGCCTCAATTTCTCAACCAACTCATCTTTGACAAAGCCTTCACCAACAATCACTGGGGAGAGGAGAACCTATTCAGTAAATGGTGGTGGGAAAACCGGCTGACCACATGTAGGAGAACGAAACAGGATCCCTACCTATCACCATACACAAAAATCAACTCTAAATGGATCAAAGACCTAAATGTAAAACCTCAAACTATAAGAATCTTAGAAAATGCAGGAAACACCCTTAAGAAATTGGAATAGGAAATCAATTCCTGATCAAAACCTCAAAAGCCCAAGCCATAAGAGATACGATAGACAGGTGGGACCTCATCAAACTGAAAAGCTTCTGCAAAGCAAAATAAACCATTAAGAGGGTGGGGAGATAGTCCAGAGAATGGGGAAACATATGTGCCAACTGTATATCTGACAAAGGCCTAGCACCCAGGAACCCAAACATGCTGAAAGGAAAAAACCAACCAGCCCTATCAAAAAATAGTCAAAGATATGAATAGACACTTCTCAAAAGGATATGAGCAGCCAACAGACACATGAAAAAATGCTCAGCTTCACTGATCATCAGAGAAATGCAGTCAGGATGACCATCATTAATAACTAAAAAAATAACGAATGCTGGAGAGGATGTGGAGAAAAGGGAATGCTTCTACACTGTTGGTGGGAGTGTAAACTAGTACAACCTCTATGGGAAACAGTGTGGTGATTTCTAAAAGATCTACAAATCAACCTTCCATATGACCCAGCAATCCCCTTTCTGAGCACATGCCTGGAGGAACTCAAATCATGCTAGGCCTTTCTACATATGCATGTTTATCGTAGCACTATTCACAATAGCAAATACACGGAACCAACCGTGCTACCCGTCGAAAGTGGACTGGATTTTTAAAAAGTGGTAGTACATATATACGATGGAATATGTTGCAGCCACAGAGAAGGATACAATTATGGATTTCACCGCAACTTGGATGGATTTAGAGTCTATCATATTCAGTGATCTATCACAGAAACAAAGAAACATGAATACATGTTCTCACGCATAAGTGGATCCTGAACATTTATGATAATACACCAAGAAAGAGATTGGCCGTAGCCAGATACTGCCAGGGGAGAGAGGGAAGGTGGGGACATATAATATTAATAAGGATACCTGATCCCAAGCCAGGCAAAGTGAAATGGGAGGCCCACATTTCACCTGTATGATGATCACTTATGTATGTAACCCTGAATTGTAACCCACATCTTTAAAAAAAAATTTTTTTTTTGAGTTGAAGTCTCACTCCATTGCCCAGGCTGGAGTACAGTGACACGCTCACAGCCACGCCAGCATTGGCCTGCTGGGCTCCTGCAATCTTTCCGCCTCAGCCTTCCAAGTAGCTGGAAATGTAGGCATGCACTACCACGTCCGGTTAATTTTTTATTTATTGTAGAGACGAGGTCTCACCAAGTTTCCTGGGCAGGTCTCGGCCTTCCAAAGTGCTGCAATCACAGGCTGAGTTACCAAGTCCAGCCCACATCTTTAATATTAAAAAAGAAAATCTCCTGGGGCCTTCTCCCCAGAGTCCGTGGCCTGGTCACACAGGTCCTTCTTAGAGGCTGGGGTAGGATATGGGGCCACAGGCCCACCCTCTGTTGCAGCCTGCGTAGGAGACCCCCAAATTCCTTAACAACCTCTTACAAGGGTAACCCAGTGACTGACCCTCAAGATGTATTTGCTTTCCTCCCAACTACAAGAGAACGTGGCCAACCACCAAGCTGTCCCAACCTAGATGCAGAACCCGCCAAGACTGGGGATGCCATCGAGGGCTCCCCAGTGAGGAGGCGGGCCTGCAAGACCACGCTGTGCCCACGTGTGCATATGCACTCAAGACCCTGGATCAAGAGGACAAGAAAGGAATGACGACGAGGGACTCTGAGTTATCTCAAGGATATCCTGGACTGGGTGGCTGTGCTCATAGGCCCTGTACCCACAGGCAAGCACTTGCCCTGTTCTGAAACCACAGAACATTCCACACACATACACACATGTGCATGTGCATGCATGTGGACCCACACTGAGCACCTCTGGGTATATACACACTACATGCATATAGTACACAGATGTACATAGACACGCATGCCCACATGCACACACATAGACCCACATGTGAACACACACAGGCACAAATGTAGTTACACGTGCACACACACATAGGCCCCTTGCAGACACATGTAGTCATACCCACACATACACATGTACACACCTGCTCACATGTATGCTTACAGATACACATGCATATGCATACGTGGACACACAGGCATGCACACACAAGCACATGCCTCCCTACATTCCAAACGGTAACACATTTACAGGCCTCATTATCTAAACCAATGCAATGAACCTCGATTAATAAAGGGATCTGCAGAGGAAGCCAGATGGTTTGGAAACCCGAGATGTTCTCCTAAATAACTCCTAGGTCAGGGAGTAAATAAGACTCGCACCGACAGCCCATTTCACAATTATACAGAGAGAGAAACCACACGTCCGCGGAGCCACTTCAGGAGGAGTTGGCAGAGAATTCACAACCTTAAATGCTTTTATTACTGAGCAAGAGAGTCCAAAAATAAAGAACTAAACATTCGACACAAGGAGGGAAAAACAGAACAATAAAGTAAGTCCACAGGAGGCAGGAGGGGAGGAGTGATGATGGAGGTGGAATTAATGAAATGGAAATGAGAAAAAAACGAGAGAACCCATCAGTAAACCCAAGAGCCGGTTCTTCAGAGTGAATAAAGGCCCAGCCCCCGCCTTGCAATCCATGGGCAGAGGCAGCCCGGCCAGGAAGATGGGAGAGAGGGGATCAGAGCTACAGAGGAGATCAAAAGTGACAAGTCAATACTCTGGATGTTCTTGATGAAATTGGCCGTTTTCTAAGACAATATAAATTACAAAAATTAACTTAAAGCGGTTTAAAAAAATGACATCCGTAACCAGGAAAATAGAAAGAGGTGCGTGACTGGGGGGCCCACAGCCACAGGGACCTGCTGCCCATTCTGTGTGACACCAGGACAGAAACCCACCACTTAGTGCAAGGGGCTGGGACTAGAGGAGTGCCAGGGGCTTCAGAGACCTAGAGGGCACCCTGCCTAGCCCCAGAAGGGGCCAAACGTCAAGAATGGCAGGGGCAAAGCAGGGGCCCAGGGAGGGGCTCTCTGGTAGCGGGTGGGGGTGACAGAGGGGGGCAGTGACCGGAGCCCATGGTGGACTCTGCTTGCCTGGAATCCTGACCTCAGGCATGGCAGGAAGGGCCTGAGCTTCTTCGAGCAAACAGGACTCCCTTGTATGGGGGTCAGATGGAGAGAGGGCAGGATAGGCAGGTGGGAAGGGTTTGCTGCTGGGACCCCACTACCCTGGGACCAGCTGAGGCTTCTGTTACCCCCTGAGTGCCATCCCTGTCCCACATTCCCTCCACGTCATCCAATACACAAGAGAATATGGAGGAAAAAGAGTCAGTCCCTCAGTCTGATGTGGCTCAAAGGGGCTAACCCCGAAGGGACTTCCACATCACCATCTCAGTCACGAAGGCTAGCTGGCAGCTAGCAGCAACCTTTGCTGTTCCTGTCTGGTTTCATATCAAGATCATACATACCTCACGCAATAACTTGGAGAGGAAGGGTCTTCTTTTTTTCCATTCTCTGAAAGAAATTGTGAAAGATTGGAATTTCCTTTCTTATATACAGGGGGGTGCCAAAAAAATGTATACACATATTAAAGAATGTTATCTATGTATTACTTTTTTTTTTTTTTTGAGTTGGATTCTCTGTCACCCAGGATGGAGTATAGTGGCACGCTCATGGCCACCCCAGCTTCGACCTGCTGGGCTCTGGCAATCCTTCCACTTCAGCCTTCCAAGTAGCTGGAACTACAGGCGTCTGCCACCACACCCAGCTAATTTATTTATTGTAGAGATAAGGTCTCACCATGTTGCCCAGGCTGATGTTGAACCAATGGGCTCAAGTAATCCTCTCACCTCTGCCTCCTAAAGTGCTGGGATCACAGGCATGAGTCACCTGTCCAGCCTATGTATTATTTTTTAATTAAAATACGGTAGCATTGTGTAGAATGACATTTGCTCAATTGTGCTTCCGTTATTTTCTTTGTTCTGTCACATGGTGATGCTAGCATTCATTTGAGCGAATGTCATATTTTAAATGTGTACACATTTTTGGGGGGCCACCCCCGGTATTTTGCAGAACTTGCCATAAAATCATCTGGGGTTGGCGTTTTCTTTGCAGGAAGACTTCAAACTACTGTTTCATTCTGTTAAATGGTTACAGGATTATTTGTGGGTTCTCTTTCTTCTTGGGCCAATTTGTAGCAACATTTTCCCAGGAATTTGTCCATTTCCTCTAAGTCATTTGTAATTGTCTCATGTTTTCGGGATCTCTGCTGATCCATAGCTCTGTCCCTCTTTTCATTCCTTATAGTATTATTTGCTCATTCTCTCTTTTTCTCAATCAAGCTCAAAGACTTGTGTCAACTATGAGTTTAGCAAAGAAAGGATTTGCAGATCTCTGCTGTAGCTGTCTGGTCAGTTGCATTCATTTCTGTTCTTATTTTTATTATCTCCTTTCCTCCCTTCTCTTTGATTTTATTATTTTATTCCCCTCCTTCAGGGGTCAGCAAACGTCAGCTCATGGACTACATCACCTGTCTTTGTGGAGGCCAAGAGCTAAGAATGGTTTTGATGCTGTTGATGGGTGGAGAAGAGGGGAGGAAGGGGTTGAAAGAGAAGAATATTCAGCCAAGACTGTCTGTGACCCTTGAAACCCAAACAATTTACTGACTGGCCCTTTAAAGAAAAGGTGTGTTGGCTGTAAAAAAAAGTGGTGCATGCCTGTAATTCCAACACTTTGGGAGGTCAAGATGAGAGGACTGTTTGAGCTCAGGAGTTTAAACCCAGCCTAGGTAACATAGCAAAACCTCATCTCTACAAAAAAATCAAAAAATAAGTCAGACATGGTGGTGTGTGCTTCTAGTTCCAGCTACTCGGGAGGCTGAGGTGGGAGGATTGCCTGAGCCCAGGAAGTAGAGGCTGCAGTGAGCTGTGATCGTGCCACTGCCCTCCAGCCTGGGAAACAGAGTGAGACTCCAAAAAAGAAAAAGGAAAAAGAAAAGATGTACTGACCTCTGTCCTAATGTGCTAAGCTGCCTGCTTCACCCATTAATTCTTCACTCTTACTTCTTTGTTTTAAATGTGTTATAGGGTCTTGTACTGCCCAGTCTTAACTCATTTCTAATGCAATCAGCCAGGACTGCAAGTCCCCTCTGAACACAACTCCATCTCCATTTCACAAGTTCTGGCACACCGCAGGCTGTCACCCAGTTGTATTTCCTAACTTCTGTTAGCATTTCCTCTTTAACTCATGTGTTATATAAAGTGCTTTTTTTTTTTTAAGAGTTGGAGTCTCACTCTGTCGCCCAGACTGGAGTGCCGTGGCTGCTCCCGGCCACCGCAGCCTCGACCTGCTGGGCTCTGGCGATTCTTCCGCCTCAGCCTTCCAAGGAGCCGGAATTATAGACGCACTACCACACCCGGCTAATTTTTTATTTATTGTAGAGACGAGGTCTCGCCAAGTTGCCCAGGCGGGTCTCGAATCCGCGGGCTCAAGCAATCCACCCGCCTCAGTCTCCCAAAGTGCTGGGATTGCAGGCTGAGTCACCAAGCCCATCCATAAAGTGCATTTAAAAAAATTTTTCTGAACACATGAAGTTTTGTTGCTATATTTTTGTGTATTCTCCCGAGTTCGTTTGAGTGTACTTAACCAATTAACTACAAAAAAGAGGGTTAGCCACATCTCCTACTAGGAGGGTGGGTTTGTAAATTTCTCCTGTCATTTTGTCAGGTTTTGCTGTAGCATGTAACTTTTGGAAGTAGATACATTTGTGGGTTTCTCCCCATTCTCCACAGATTTTGGTCTATTTTATTTATTGTGCTTACTGATATGTTTGCTCTCATTTCTGCCATCTTGATTTGATCTGCCCCTCCCCCATGCTCCCCACTGGAGTCCCATGGCCTTGCTGTCTCAGGGTCTTTGCACTGACTGCTCCCTCTGAGTGGAGAACACGTCCCAGATCCTGGTCCCTTGTGTCGAGCCTGATCCCCGGTACCCAGGAATCAGCCAATCCACATCTGTCAGAGACACTTAGATGCCAAGCCCTGGGTTCTGGTATTCTTACAGAGGTGTCCGCCTCTATGTCTGCATCTGCATCTGTGTCTAGGCATCAGAAGGCCACAATGGCCAGTGTGGGGCTCAGGGTCCTCAATGGAGACCCCCTCCACCCAAAGGCCAGACAGGCAAGAAAAGGGTCAACCAGGAGAGCCTAAATCCTGCTTTTACTGAAGATCCCACCTGCAGAGCCTGGGATGGTTCAGCAACCTCCTTCCCAAGCTGCCCCCTTCCCTTCACCCTAACCAAGATATCTCCCTATCCTCGGCACTGAGTGACCACATCAGACCAACAGATAAGAACACGAGTTCCTGCTCTATGGAAGATTTTCAGTGTCTTGCCCCCGGTGACAAGTGATGGCCCAGTCAGTCACTGGGTGGACAGGTGGCCTCGCTCTCAGGAGGATGGTCCGGGCCCTCAGCTGGGCTTGGCTGCCCTTCCACAGGGGCATGCACAGCCTCACCCGCTCTATCCTGGAGAGAGGCACTCACATTCGGGTTGAGGTGCCAGAGAAAAACCCAGGATCAGGGACAAGAGGCCAGGCAGACAGGCCATGATCGCAGGAGGCTGGCTGCCCCTGAGGCCCTGGCATGGAGACTGCAGTCCTCATCTCCCTTGGAGCCTGGTCTTCAGAGGCCCCTGGACAGGGATGGGTGGGAGCAGGCACTAGGGTCAGCCTAAGCAGCCCCGGGTGAGGCTGGTCCTCGAGGGGCAAAGTGGGTTTCTGGGGGAGGATGGAAAGGGTGTTCAGGAGAAGATGCAGACATGGATGGGGCGACAGGAGCCTGAGGTGAGGGCACGAATGGAGGCAGCCATCCATCTCTGAGCCATCTCTCCTTCCTACCTGCCTCACCTCCGCCCCTTTCCCTCAGGAGTCCCCAGGCCCAGCCTCCAGCAGTGGGGATAACAAAGCCCTGGAGTAGGGGATGCCCCAGGAGAGGGGCAAGTCCAGGGCCCTCAGAGCAGCTCTGGGGGGATTAGGAGAAGGGAGAGGCCACTGTCAGGAGGCGCCCAGCCTGCAATGGAGGTGCCCCCTAAGCCCCAGCTGGGGACCGTGACTGTCCCAGAGGTCTCGGCCTGACCCCTGTCCCGCCCCGACCTCAGGCCATGGTGTCAGCACTCCAGGCCTGACCCAACCCAGAGGCCCCCGCAAGGGACAGGCCACTGAGATGGATGCCCCAGGGAAGGTCCCTGGGACCCAGGGTCTGGGCTACACCAAGGTGCCTCCTGCCTCCTGCCTCCCTCCACCTGCCCATGGCTCTGGACCTCCCGAGAGGGCCCTGGGCCGCCTGCCTCAGAGGAAGGACTGCTACCAACACCAGGCCCAGCTGGTGGATCTTTAGTTAGAATACCCCCCACCCCTTCCCAGCACTTCCTGTGGCTTCAGGAACAAGAGTCCAGGAACTGTCCCCAGGGGCCCACAGACATACCCAAGGTTGCCATGCAGATTTCACGCAGGTAGTACTGGCGGAGGGGGCAGATACCACCACACCCTGAAGCATGCAGCTCTTGGCCTGTCACTCCTTATGCCCTCCCAGCAGGCAGGTGGCCCCACAGGGCAGAGCAAGAGACTCAATTCACATCCTCTGGGAGGGTCCTGGTGCCCCCACCCCAAGAGATACACACACAAACACTCCCAGGGAAAATACACCCTTGGGACATCCCCCGGGGCCAGGTTATGAGCTCATGCTCAGCACACACATGCCACACTTTGCCAGGTAGAAGAGGGAAATTTCAGCCTCAGTTTCCCCATCAGCACAGACGACATGGCAGGTCTTTCCTGCAGAACTGGCTGTGCTGCCTCCAGGCCCAGCTGCACCACCCTGCCCAGGGGCCTTGCCTCACCAGACAACCCACATCCCACCGCATCCTCCTCCCATGCCACCTCAATGACACCGAGGGGAATGGTCCCAGGCCCAGACCTCAGAAGGAGCTGACATCAGCCTGACCAGCCAGCTGGACAGCTCTGGGTCTGGGGGGGCCCAGGGGTGGGAAGGAAGAAGGTGGGGGTGGGCAGTCCATGGAGCAGCTGGAAGAGTTCTAGGCTCAGGCCAAGACTCAGAAGGTTGAGGCCAGAGCTCACACAATGTCCAAGGGAGGAGCCGGCTCCAGAAAGAAGCCAGTGCCCAGGCAATGCCCTGGAGAGGATGTCCCCTGGGGCGGGCAGGTTTCCGGACTGGCCACAGGCATCCCTTCTGCCTGGGTCTCTCACTGACCTGCACCCACCTGCCACACAGTGAGGATCACTCTGACTGGGTTGAGTGTCCGAAGGGGGGTGGTTTGTGAAGGTGACACTCAGAGTGAACAGGAGTCAAACAGGTGCACCCAGGTCCCACCTGGTGAGACCACAGGGGGCTGGCCTTGAGCAAACATGTGTGCATATGTGCGAGGGAGGGGTGTGGGCCTGTGGAGGTTGGAGGGTGGTTGAGAGGTGGGAGGGGTGCCAGGCAACTCCACAAAGACCCCAACTCCCATCCACAGCCCCACGTTCACCACCCAGCACAGGCCCAAAGCTGATGTGTGGACGAGGCTGTGCAGAGTGGAACACACGGCACGTGCCACACCCCACCCATCTGTCCTGGGAAATGCAGGGCTGGGAAACGCTCCAAACCCCAAGTGAGATGTGCCTCCCAGGTGGGAGAACTATATGGTGGAGGGGCTTCCCAATCCTGGGGTCCCAGAGCTGTGCTTGGCAGGTGACCACTGGGAAAGTGAGGAAGGCCCGCAGGGCTGTGGTCCTCCAAGACAGGAGCCCAGGAGCTCAGGGGACAAGAAGCAAGAGTGGCCGTTCTCAGGTGGCCCTGGAGCAGTGGTCCCATATCCCTAGCAGCCCAGACCTGCGGGTAGGGGCACCAGATGCCAACTCCGCAGCCCTCTGGTGGCTTCACCAGGTGAGGCCTGGCCTACTCAGCTCAACAGCGAAGTGAGGGGACACCCCATCCACCCCCTGCCATGGAGTGCACAAGCTCTGGTGGGCATCACCAGACCTCTGCTGCCACAATCGTCTCCTTCAGAGGGCCTGAGCACTGTCATTCCAGCAGGCCTGATGCCAACACCATGATGTCGCCCATGGCCCTCAGCCTGGCTCTCTCCTCACAGGGACCTTACCTGTACCCAGGCATCTCGGCCTACCTTCCATCCCACCCTCCAAAGCCCTGAGCACTGAACCCAGAGCAAACCTCTGGATGGTGACCTGACTTTATACAGGTGACTGCAATGGCTTTTGCTACAATCACCCAGAGCCAGTGGTCTCCAGGAATCTAACCCAAAACACAACATTCAGTATGGTCTGGTAATCCTATCTGAAGTCCAATGCAGGGGTCCCTCACTTCCGCCGAGAATCTGCCTTCTGGTTCCTGAAGCTTTTTCACTTCCCCTTTACATATGGGCCAGGTGGTGGCTCTGGGGAGCAGGTGACACTTTCAGAAGCCACCAAAGGCCCCTCTGCCTTTCAGGGTCCAAGTGGCTTGTGTCTCTCTCATGCCCACCCATGGCCAAAGGCCCTACCACAGTCCAGCTGCATGGACACAGGCCCAGCCCAGTCATGCTCCCAAAGGTCTCCTCAGCTGAAGCCCCAAGGCCCACCTGAGGCCTGCCAAGGATAGAGGCAGCTCCTGGGTCCAGAGTGTGTGGCTCTTCTGAACCCAAATACCCTCAGCATCTTTCCTTTTTAAATTAGATTCCCCAACAGCTGTGAACCACTAACTAGAGGACAGACTGTTCCAGGACACAGCTCAGGAGGGCTCATTCTATCACCCAGGCTGGAGTGTAGTGACATAATCACGATGATCACAGCTCACGGCAGCCTCGACCTCTTGCACTCAGGCAATCTTTCCACCTCAGCCTCTCAAGTAGCTGGGACTACAGGCATGTGCCACCACACCCGGCTAATTTTGTTTTATATTTTGTGGAGACAAGGTTTTGTTATGGTGCCGACTGGTCTTAAACTCCTGGGCTCAAGCAACCCACCAGCGTAGGTCTCCCAAAGTGCTAGGATTACACATGTGGGCCATTGTGCCTAGCCCAGGAGGACTTTATTCCAACCACTGCAGACTCCTTTCCTCCTGAGGGTGCAGTCCCCTCACAGGACATCCAATCTGTGGGTGAACAAGAGTCCCAGCAGCACATCTCTGGAAACATCAGCGCCCTCAAGGCTGCAGCCTAGATTTTTTGGGGAAAAAACTCCTGACACTCATCGGAGGGAGACCATCATAGCCACTTCAGAGTTGTGCAAATATGTGTGCCAGAAGAGGAGGTGTTGAGAACACTCACCCCGTGGGCACCTGCAGCATGAGAGGAGGGCAGGGAGGCCACTCCAGCTGCTAAGGCCCAGTGCCAGCCTGCCCTTCACCTCTCAGGGGAGGGCTACCTGAGAGCAGCACCCTGCTTCCACCCTCACTGGGCTTGGCCTCAGGGAGACTGATAGGAAAACCCCAGCCCTTGCTCTCTCTACCCACCTTGGATGCACAGCCCAAACCAATGAGGAGGCATCAGTCGTCACTGACCTCTCACACTCTTTCTTGGAAGAAAGAAAATCAAGAAAATTTCTCCAAAAATTATGTGTGTTTTCTTTTGCTACCACAAACTCCTTCCTCTTAAGCAATGTTCCTGAGAACGATGTCTTCAGTAGAAACCCCTGTGATTTCATTGAATTCCAGGAAGGATAACTAAGCAATACCAGGCTCTGTCTAGTACTGAGCCCAGAGCAGCAGGCCTGAGGCCCAGCTGGTCACTTGGAATCACGGAAATGAAAACCATCAGAAGTTACAAATGCAAAGCAAATTTCTTTTATTGAATTCACAGACGAGGTGCTGACCTGCGACAGGAGGGCCTCTCAGGAAGGCCGGAACATGCCACCTGCAGGGGCAGACACTCTCCTCAACCCAGCTACGGGACACACAGACTTGAGACAGCTTGGCCCACCTCAAACAGCATCATTGCCAAGGGTGGGAAAATCAGATGGCCACAAGCTGGCGGTCCCCAACACACAGGTGACAAAGTCCAAGGGCACAAAACCCAGCACACAGGCCCCAAGTGCCGTAATCCTGCTGGAGCAAGGGGACGCCTGTCAGATGGCAGCAGGGGCCTGGGGTTTCCCAGCACCACCACTATGCAGGGCGCTCTTCAGAGTAGGCTCTTTATAAAAGGAACATGGACCCGCATGGGGATCTATGCAGACTCACATGTAACAGACTCTTGTTATAATAGACTCACATGTAATAGAATGCCCTTCTGAAATTCATTTCAAAATGGAGACGCTTTCTCCAGGAACTGTAAAAGCCATAAAAATGCAAAATACTTCTCTAGGAAAAATTGGGTCAAAATTATGCCTCACTGTTCAAAATAACATGGAGCCTGTTTCTGTCCGTGCTGTGCCCTGAGGGTAGACATGGGCGGCAGCTCCTCCTACCGCCCAGCCCAGTGTCAGTTGTTCTCAATCTGCTCCAGGTCCAACTCACCACGGTCCAGGGGGAAGACACCCTCCTCCCCAGCACTGTCCTCGTCACTGGGGTCCCCATCGCTGGGGTCCCCACTGCTCCCACCTCCAGGTGCCCTCTCCCTTGAGGCCCACAGACTGCGGCTGGTGGGGCCGGGCTTGGAGTGCGTAGCCCTCGGGCTGGAGCCGGGAGTGAGGATGCCGACAAGGCCCCGTGAGGCACACGGGGAGGACACAACTGTCTTCACCTGGGGGTCATCCTCTTCTTCATCTTCATAATCCAGGGAGCAAAGGCTTTTTGAATTTTTTAAAGTCTGTAACAGAAAAGAGACAGGCTTAAAGACTGGTTATGTGGGGCCAGATCCCACCCACGCTGAGGGCACTGTGTGACTCCAAGGGCTCCGTGTGCTGGGGCTCTAGCCAGCATCCTCAGTCCCGTGTGCCCAGGCCACAGACCCTTCGGGCTGCCTCCTCAGAACTGTCCCCGCTTGGCTGCCCTCACTGGCTCGCCCACAAGGCCCTATAGCTTCCTCAGCACCTACCCAGTCAGGCCCTGTCCAGACCCAACACGCCAGGCTCGTGGGTCCCTGATACCAGAACAAGCCCCAGAGACACACTGTGGGCTCAAGTGTGACAGCACCGACCCCCAGTCCCAGTCTTATACACGCACATGGGCTGGCCAAGGAGGGGTCCATGTGCCTTCACTTCCAACAGCCTCTTCCCGGGCCATGCTCAAGATACCTCACGGCTAGGTCTAGGCCCTCAGAAACACTCCTGCTCTCTCCTCCACCTGGACCCATCGGACCGCTCCAGCATGACCAGTGACGAATCCCCCAAACCCTAGCTTCCCACTTTCCTCTCTCTCCTGGGGTTCCTCTCGGAATGGCTATTTCAAAATACAAACAAGTAAATCTCACCCATCTCAAAACATCTAAGACAGATGGATGTATATCCAAAGGTGTCTTCCCTGAGCGAGAACTGCCCTCGGTCCCCAGTGGGCACCTCCCAGTCCCCTGCCACTAAGCTGTCCTGCATACTCCACACCCCAGTGCCTGGACAGCAGGGCCTTGAGCTCCAGCCTCTGTGCCTCCCCTGCTCTCTGAAGTGTCTCTGCTACCCTTCCCACTGTACCCCAGCCAGTTCTCACTCAGCAGTCCCCTTCCTCAGGCCTGTCAAGGATGAGGACCCCTCTAGTCTACACTTCAGACCAGAGCTCTCCTCTGAACTGCAGTGCAGAGCCTTCATCCACTCAGTGGCACCTCTCCTGGACTGTTCCTGGGGCCTTTTAGGCATGTCCAGCTGAGGCGTGTACCAGCCCCCTCACCTCAGGCCCACCCTGTGTCCCCACAACCACAGCCAGGGCAGCAGCCCTTTGACACGAACAGGCCCCAGCTTCTACACCCCACCTCCCAGCCCTCTCCTATTGCCCCTCGTCCCACAGTGTCCGGTGCTGTCCATGCCAAGCTGTACCTGTGTTTCACATCTACCTTCACCAGAAGCAGCCTCCCTACTTGGTTCTACCTGCCCAGGTCACCTCCAGGCCTCCTCAGGGTCAGGCTGGGCTCCTCTCCTCGGCCATACCCACACTGATTTCAGACATGCAACACATGATTCAGGCTTCTAAAGGGCACATGGATGCCATTAGCCAACACATGCAGAGCACAGGGCGTTGTGACACCAAGGACAAGGGCAGGCCAAACTGACACAGCATGTGGATGCCAGCAACACCTAAAACAATGGCCTAGAACACGAGCTAACCCATACCACACGCCAAAGGTCCTTCTCCCCAAAACCACCCTTCTCTAGAGCTGTGAAACGCCTCACATAGCACAAATCTCTCCCACAGCCAAAACATTTCCTAGAACAGTTCACGGCAAGCCCAAGTAAATATGCAAACATCCCTAGGAGGACAGAGTCCCATTTGAAATTGGTACTTGTAAGGAAAGTATTGGGTCTATAAGCCAAGCAGCCATATTTTTTGTTTTCTTGTTCTTCACTGGTGAAGTACAATTCTAAAGAATCATATTTTTAAAGACACACTAGCCATATGTGTTGGTCAAAAAATGCAGATGCACAATTCCATTTTTATTCAAACCAAGGTAAGTTTACCACCAACGTCACTTGTACACACAAACCCGAGCCCAGGTGAGGACACAGCTTATCTGTGCAGCGTCGGACTTCTGCTGTCTGATCTTGTTCATTATTTCATCGGCCTCAGTCACCGCCTTGCTATCATGGATGAACTGAGACATGGAGGAGAAACACCAAGAGACAACTGGGTATAGCCAGGTGCCTCCTTTATTTGCCAAGGGAAGGAAAAGACCGGCCTGCTCTAGGCCATGAGGCCCAAAGGGCACTGGAATGTCCACACCACAGGCAGGGAAGAGACAGTACAGTGGTGCCACACCACACGTGCACACCTGAGTACCGGGGGAGGCCATGTGCCTTAGGCAGACAGATTCCCCTATGTTCCAAACAGTGGCATCATTGTCCTGATTCAGACAGTAGGAGTTGATCCTCCAGAAAGATGGAGGGTTGAGGGCCCAAGAACCACGCTGAGACCCTGCACCATGACTTGGGCCAAGCTCACAGGCTTGGCTGTGTTCCCAAGCTTGGAAACAGCCAGCTTCCTAGAGCCTCTGTATGATGTTAGTGAAGATGGCGCCCACAGGGCTGTGAAGTGAACACACAGCAAACAGTGACCACACAGAGCCATCACACACAGAACAGATCGCAGTGAGGAAAGCAAGGTTCAGAGTAGAGGGGCTGCAGGGCCACCAGCCAGCATTGACCTGGACCACGCCCATCCTCCACATACCCCTCATCCCCAGCACCAGGCCTAGGGTACAGGCCCAGTTTCTGCTCCTGTTGCTCTGGTTCAAGGGTCACTGACATCTGTGCAGATGAACATGATGCAGCTGTCAAAATACAAAGGTCATGTCTTCAAGTTCTAAACCAGGGGCTCTAAAGCACAGAGGGTCTTTGAAACTATGTGCAGAACTACTTGGCCAGTCTGTGGACACACAAGCCTGGCTGCAGTTGGGCAGGCCTCCATGTCTGAGGCTGAGTTAACACAGCTACAATTGAGCCATGAGAGCCTCAAAAAAAAAAAAAGGGAACTCCCAAGGAGCCATCCTGAAGCTGCTTCAGCAAATGTTCAAAGCTGGTTACAGCCCATCTGCACTGACCCCTGCCAGTTTGGGGAAACTAAACACTCAGATCTGTTCTCCTGTCAAGGCACAACCTCCACCCCTATGCAGGACGTGCTCACTCAGAGAGTCTGCTCCAACCACAGGGTCACTCAATAGGCAAGGGGCTGACAGGAGCTGGGGTGGGTCTCTCCCACTGCCTGAGAGCACCTGAGTCCAGCTTATGCGAGCATGTCAGACGGCTGCCCCAGACATGGAGGAGAAACACCAAGAGACAACTGGGTATAGCCAGGTGCCTCCTTTATTTGCCAAGGGAAGGAACAGACCGGCCTGCTCTGGGCCATGAGGCCCAAAGGGCACCGGAATGTTCACACCACAGGCAAGGAAGAGACAGCCAGAGCAAGCTATATACACGTACACCCACATGTGTACTGTCAAGTGTGTCGGGTGAGGGACCTGCAAAAGAGAGGAGGGGTGTTTTCAGGAAGATAAGCTTGGAAGATTTTTTTTCTTTTTTGAGTTGGAGTCTCATTCTTTCACCCAGACTGGGGTGCAGTGGCACGCTTCCAGCCACTGCAACCTCGACCTGCCTCAGCCTTCCAAGTAGCTGGAATTACAGGTGCGTGCTACCACGCCTGGCTAATTTTTTATTTATTGTAGAGATGAGGTCTTGCCAAGTTGTCCAGGCGGGTCTCGAACCCATGGGCTCAGGCAATCCACTCACCTCAGCCTCCCAAAGCGTTGGGATTACAGGCTGAGCCACCGAGTCTGGCTGCTTGGAAGATTTATGGACAGAGGGAGTGGAGAGTGAGAGGGAGTGGAGAGTGAGAGGGAAACATGTTGTAGTGATGACTACAACACCTCTGCAACAGAGCCAGGTGGGCCCACTACAGTTTCTATGATCATCACCTTTCATGTATATCTAAGGGCAAGCAGTAGAATAACAAAATAATTGATGGGGAAAGTAAAAGGTTAAAGCAGAACACATCTTTGAGAGAGTTTGTTTACTCAACTCTGAGGGAAGCTAAAACAAATAAAAATAATAAAAAGTAGGTGCAAGCCACTGAGTCTGTGAACTGCATGTACATGTGTAAGAAAAGAGTCTTGAAACACCAGGAAGCAGGAGATACACAAGGACCCTCCTGTCTCCCATCTTCTGCATAGACGTGGAGGAAGGACTCTTGGCCCACCACATGGCTGTGGTTCCTGGCTCATCACCAGGCATTAGGGGCATCAGTGCCCTCAGGGGATATGAAGCAGCACAATCAGTGCCCACCAGCCCTCCACCTCACTGGGCAGGTCTCCTGAACAGATGGTCCCAGAAAATGAGCAAAAAAAGTGGCAGCTGCAAATTCCAGATGTTCAGTTTGGGCTATCTCAAACTCTCCTCCTGCTAGGTCTTGCCCCCATTGAACATGTCCTTCTAAATCTCCACTGTGATAGGGCTGGGAGGTGCGGCCTTTTGGGAAGGGAGTACTGAGGGCAGCTCTCACAGGTAGGTCAGTGCTTGTAAGTGGGTAGAGGGAGCTCAATACCACCCTGAGAGGGCACAGAGACTGGCCCCAACCAGACTCCAAGCCTGAGGGCACCCGGATCTTGGACCTTCAGCCCGTACAACTAAAATAAATAAACGTATAGTATTTAGAAATTACCAGTCTGTGACATTTCGTTATAACTACCCGATGGCTAGGATGATCCTCTCCTTGACACAAGCTGCTCTCAGTCTTGGCTTTGGTCTTAACCTTCTGGAAACTGCCTGGCAGGCACACCACAGCTGTACAGGCTCTGATGGCCACTGCATGGAGGGTGGGCCTGGTACTCTCATGCCTTTGGAGGCATGGATGGCACCATCTGTTCAATAAACTCAAGGTTCTAAAAAATACAACGGCCTGAAGGTCTAAACACAGCCTTACTGCACGCACTTTCAGTCTCAGTGGCCTCTCGTCACTACTGACAAGGAAGCAGCCTGTGTCTGAAGAACTAGGGGTCCTGATGACCTGGCTGGAAGAACCCACAGGAAGCAATTCTCTTCTTTGCAACAGACTGGAGTAACTCCATCTCCCCAGAACTGGCCGAAGTTTATTTAAGTGGTAAAAGCACATCAAAGCCCTCAAAGTCAGGCTTTTATAAGTGGAGAGCAAGTGTGCATGCTCTGCACTCAGCTGGAACCGCCACTGATTTGCATACTCCAGTGATAATATTTTAATTTCAACTTTGAAACACAGTTTTATCAATAAAGGCAGAAAATCCTAGATGGGCTCCAAGGAAAGGGTCTGGGAAGGCAGTGTGGGTCCACTCCCTGCTGCCCAGAGCCCTGTCCCAGTCTCACTTAGTGAGGCCATGCATCGAGACTCAGGCTCCCTCTGGCCGATCCCCGCTGCTTCCAAACCTTCACAGCAGACAGGCTGTGTCTCAGGCTCACCATTCAAAAAGCTGCCCAATCCCTGCTCCAGCTGGTGTGACCCTGAGACCAGATAGCAAGGGGGTGCCAGGAGGGAGACAACAGCCCAATCATTTCAATGACAGACACAAATGCAAAAGCCCTGAACAGTGAACCAGCCAAGTACGTAGACTGCATGGTGCAAGCAGGGAAGCAAACTGGAGCCAGGTCACACCTGTGGGTGGGTATGCACAGGTGTGTCAGCCTGTGAGTATGCAGGTATGAGTGTGCCTGAGCGTACACACGTGTGGGTAAGTGTACATGTGTGAGTGTGCATGTGTATGGGTATGCACCTGTAGGTGTGCATGCAAGTATGCACCTGTGGGTGCGTGGGTGTGCACGTGTGTAAATGTACATGTGTGGATGTGCAGGTGAGTGTGCATGTGGGTGAGTGTGCATGAGTATGAGTATGCATGTGTGTGGGGTATGCACCTGTGTGCATGCAAGTGTGCATGTATGTGGGTAAGTGTACATGTGTGGGTATGCATGTAAATGTGCATGTAAGTGTGTGGCTGTGCCCATCCAGATAAGTAACGACTAGTGTCCAGTAACTCACAATTATAAACATTTTAGAAAAAAACCAGAGCGTTTATGGCACTGAGGTGGGAAGGGTTTCAAAACACAAACAGAACTGGCTGATAGTCTGGGCTGCAGGCCATCCGTTCCCCAAAGATGCAATGTATGAAATGAAAGGCACAAGCTGGAAGACATATCCACAACACGTGTGAGGAGCATCAGCATCCCAACTAGAAAAGAGAAAAACCAAGAACTCACAGGAAAAATGATCCGCATTTCATGGAAGGGAAGGCATGGAGACCAAGGGACATGAAATTGTCTACCTCACCAGTGGCAAAGGAAAGGCAGGCTTGGTGGAGAGGGGGAGGGAAAGACAGGGAAGAAAGAGAGGGGAGAAAGAGATGGGAGGAGGGAGCTGGGAGAGGAGGAGACAGAGGGCTTGGAGTGAAGGGGAGGAAGGAGCCAGTTGATGGGAGGTAGAGAGGATTCAAAGACAGAAGACAGGTGCCAAGGAGAAAGGTGGAGCCAGTTTTCAGTCAGAGACAAGCTGACAAACAGGTGAACATGGGAAGGAACAGGCAAGGGCAAGCCTGGGACACTCAGAAGAGCTGGAGCCATCCTCCAAGGCATGGTTGGCAGGAGCCTGGCTATGCACACATTCAATGAGTCGCCTCCCCACCCCCGTGGTCTGAATATAATCAGATTTGCTGCTAAGAGAAAAACCAGTTCTTCACTTCTGTCACACTGATGGCACTCATGGATAAGGTGACCAATGGCTGCATCTGTAACAACGCATAATCACAGCTACCCAGGACCACGCAGCTATACACAGAACAAACATGAGGCTGTCCCAGGGAGTGAGACAGGTGTATGGCACCTGGACAGCCTCCCTCCATGAAGAAAGTAACTGATGAAGATATGGAAGAACAGGATTCAATTCAGAGGTAGGTACACAGAAGTCCATTCTTTTCTGCTCTTTTTTATAGTTTGAAAATTACTATGTTTTTAATGTTATTAAAAAATAAACACCTCCTCCTCTCCCTGCTGCCCACTTTCTACACCACAATGAGTGAACGCTTAGATTCAGCCACAGAGCATGTGTGCACACCACTAACTACAAGCAGGAAAAAAAACAGGCGTTTCATCCCTGGCAGGGCAGCGCACAGACTCAACCACAAGAGACCAGGACTGTCTTAAAATACCAAAATCTAGCCAACTTGTAAAACAAGGAAATCACTTGGAGGAATACACACAATGCTTCACAAACACTGCACCCGTCCTGGCCTCCACTTTCCTTCTCTACCTATGTGCCCTTTCTGCCTATGACAGCCAGACTCCTGAACAAGAGCTGGGAGATGGCAGAGCTGGTATCAACAGCAACGCCGATTCAAGGAACCCCATCCTGAATGGCAGGCATCATGGAAGACCGGGGTTTCTAAATCACTCCCCTGAGAAGCAGAACCTAATTCCCCTCCCAGAGAGTATGAACTGGACAGTCAAGGAGCAGACAGAAGCTGCACTGACAGACCCTACGTCATGCAGAGCTGCAGCAGCCTCCAGTGCCTCTCAAAGCCTCCACTATGGGAAAAGCAAGCTGCCGTGTTATGATGACACCCCAGCTGCACTTCAGAGAGCCCATGCGGCCAAGAATGGGGGCATCCCACCAAAAGCCATGGGAGTGAGCATAGAAGCAGGCCTGCAGTCCCCATCAAGCCTTTGGGTGACCACAGCCCTGGCTACCATAGCACCATGTAAGTCCCCAAACAGAGCATCCACTGAGAATCCTAGCCCCCACCCAAAGAACTGGGAGCCAGCAGAGACGCAGTATCTCAAGCTGCTGAATACGGGCTCACTTGTTTTGCAGCAGAGGCAACTCGTACGATGATCATGTACCGTCATTTCAGAGAGGTCACTCTGCTGGTGGTGTCAGGATTGAGGGTGACAGGATTAGAAGCAAACAAAGCAATAAGGATGATATCTCAGTAGTTAAGGGGGCTATCAGGAGGAAGAAGGAATGATTCAGAGAAACACCCAGGAGACAGGTCCCCCAATGTGGGACATTGAGTACTAGGGCAGGGACAAGAGGTATAGCAAAAGGGCCTCCAGGTGGGGCTGCAAGGATCTGAGGCGTAAATGGTCACTGATGCCTTGGCTCACTCCACAGTCCTTGTGGGGGTCACAGGCTCCAGCAACCACATAGCCCCAGAGGTCGTTCCAGAGAGACCAGGGCTACCCACCTACACATCAGACACACACAGCCCCAGTACAGACCCCCCCCACGCACATACACATGAGGCTCCCCCAGCACTGGACAGCATCCTGCTCTCCAGTCTTGTTCTCCCTGATACCTTCACACACCTGCAGACACCTATGGCCACGTGGGTACCAACAAGCACTCATCCTACCATGTTTCACCCACTGCCAGAGGCAGCCCATCTCCACACCGCCCCACACAAGTCCCTGCCGAGAATCCCCAACACAACTCCCCTACTTCTTCCCACCCTCCTCTCTTTCCAGGTATCCAAACATCTAGGAGTGTCACCAGAGCAGGACTGATGCTCAGTCATCAACATGTCTCTGGCATGACCTATTCCCACCCTGTAAGGTCCTGAGCCAGTGGCTACCCCCATCCCCTCTCCTGTCTCTCCGGCTACACTAACACTGGCAAGCAGAGGACAGTCAGGTGTGCAGGAAGTTCACTTTCCAACATGCAGTAGGCGTGGTGCCCCAGGGACAGCTCACCTGCACCAGAGAAGATCAGAGCCTTCTGTTCTAAACCCCACCCTCTGCAGAAAAGTTCCACAGCTGGCAAGTCTGGGTTTTCAACCTCCTCAGCCACCAGGAAGACTCTTTCAGAGAACCCACCAGTCAGGTGAGGCAAAGCTTATAGTTCATCAGCATGGCCTAGAGTAGGCATTCAGGAGAACCCTGGGGAGTCCAGCCTGGGACACCAGCCATACTGCTCCCAAGTCCCCCACCATGACCCTTCTCCCTAATTTACACTTGAAGAGACCACACTCATCACTAACTCCCACGACGCCCAAGCCCAGCCCACCTGACCCAGATAGTACACAGACATGCCCATGCACGGCATCTGCCCACACCCACTGCCCAGGAGGCAGGGAACAGCAGACTGTGGCCCACAGGGAGGGGTTAGGATGAAAGTTTTGGGAGGGAGGCTGCCAAGTCCACAGGTCAGGAAAACGGCTGACATGCCAGTCCCACCCCAGCTTATACTTAAATAGCACCAGGGAGTCCTACTCTTATTTCTGCTGCCGCCCACAGATTCCCTCCCACAGAAAACTCAGGGAGCATGCAAAGCCCCCCATTCCATCACAGCTCCCCAACTTTCCTCTCCCAGGTACTGTGAGTACCCCAGAGTCTCCAAGCACACCCAAGCAAATGTACCCTCTAGCACCAACCAGATTGGGGCCCTGGAAGTCTCATCACTATTTCTCTCCTTAAACACTGCTGCCAACCATGGCCTATGTGCTGTAGAGGAAGGAAGGAGACACCAGAACATGGGAATGCGCAGGCTGGCACAGGCTTCCTTTTAGACCATGTTCAAAGGCCTCAGCCCACATGAGGCAGCAGCACCAGTTCCCACTGTCTCCCACAAGTGGGGCCTGGGTTTGGATGCAGTGCCCCCAGCTCTGCCTTGACAGGACTCCCAGGACAGCATCTCCCTTCCTATACCATCACCACACAGAAAAAAGTAGTTAGAGCTCCTCGACAGCCATGGCTACGCCAGGCCAGCTCTGCTGCGCCAGAACCCACAGTTCAGTCTTCACTGCTCCCATTCTCCTGTCCCCCCACTCCCGTGAGCCTGGCCTGGTCACTCAGGGCACATGTGTGGGCTCTGCCTCTGGGTGACATGGGTGCTCTGAAGTGAGGGAAAGGACCCCAGCCTGAAGCCAACTGTGCTCCTGATATGCTTTTCAAGCTCCATTCACCCCAGTTCATACAGATGGTGAGATGAGCCTTGCAAATGCCACTGTACTGCAACTACAACCCAGCACTGCCACGTTCAAAGCGACAACAAAGCCTCACCCGTGTCATTTTTAGGAAGTCCAAGGATGGGCGTGTCCACCTGGCATCCTCCTCACGCCTCCGCTTGCGCCGGCTCCTCTTCCCGCCAAGCACACATGGCTGTGAGCGGCACCGAAGCAGGCCGCTGCGCCGGCCCAGCTCAGATATGGATGTGGGGCTGCTACGGGCCAAGGGCAGGGAGGTGCCCGTGCCTGCCAGGTGCTCCTGAGAGAGAGAAAGGCGACGCCGCGCAGAGAGTGGGCAGGGCCCTGTGGGACACCAGGGCGGGCCTGAGCCCATGCTGCCCTCGCTGCTGTCCATAAAGCCACTGCTGGCCGAGGATGGCCGGGGTGTAGAGGGTGAGGTGGGGCTGGCCAGCAACGCAGCGCTCCTCGGCGGGGTGCCTGGGCTTCCCTGCTGTGTGGCGTTCCCATGGCCACTGCAGCGTTGCAGTGTGGCGCTTCCGCCACTGTTGCATCGCCTCTTGGAGACTGGAGTCCACACCTTGGAGCCACCGGGGCGCCATGGGGACGGGCAACGCGCCAGCTCCTCTGGCTCTGACAGAGACCGGCAGTGTCGCTTGGTTGGTGGAGCGGTGGGTGGCCCTGAACTCTCACAGTGGTCCACGACACTGGCTGCACCTGGGCCTGCACATGAGCCTGGAGACTGCGGCTGCCACTGAAGACCAACTGTGTGAGTTGCACTAGGCAGGCCCAGCGCGATGGGGCAATCGGGGGCCAGGGCCACTTGGCTTCCGACGGGCTGTCCTCCACTTATGACCTTCCAGGGGCTCTGGGCTACTGAGGAGACACGAGAGCGGAAGAAGAAACAGATGAGCAGCAGCGAAGGCACAGCTGCTTTGGCAGACAGGCTGACACACCAGTGAGGGCCACCCAGTGCCTCTGACTCTGTGGCTGAAAGACATCTGCTCCGAGGGGTTCTGAGAAGGACACCACGGGCACTCAACTGCAGAGCATAGAGAGTCCATGCAAAACACTGCTGGTCACATGGCCAGCACCAGCCCACCCGCACTGACCCCAGCTCTTGAGCACCAGGTCTTCCTTAGTTGGGTAGTGGTGGAGCTAATCCACATCTTTAAAGAAGTGCCCTGTCTCAAGAGGAGGGCTGGTCTCCCACCAGGGCACTTCCTGAAAATGACACTGCTCTGCTTTCACTCTCATTTCCCTAGAATATCTTTCTTGTATCATCAAAATGCTTCTCCTTTGTCTGTGACCTCATGGGTGTGCGACTTCCTCAGCTAGGACCCCCACAAAGCCATTCTTACAAACAGCCCACATTCCTCATTAACACCGGTGACACAGGCTCATATGTAGGTCCAGGTCTCTGGGAAACTGAGCTCAGAAACTCCTCACACCTCAGAACCACCAGGGCCAAGCCCGCGAGTCCCTCTTCAGGTTTCTTCCTCCACAACTTCCCCAGGGCTGCCCCATATCATCCCCCACCCACCTGGCCCAGCTCCCCTTCTGCCAGCCCGGCCCCCAAACTCAGGAGTATTCACCCCATCGTGTTCACTTGGAGAAGACTTGAAAACCAGGTTAGTGTATGGTCCTTCTCAAGGGGAGAAAGCCCCCAGCTGTGACATCCAGACCCCCGCTGACCTGTCCAGAGGGTATTCCAGGACACACTCTTGGGCAGAGGGTGCCTGGCACCCCCCAGGCCTTCCCCACAGTGGCTCGTGCAGTCACCATCCAGCTGAGGAACCCTGGAGTGTAGGCCGTGGGACCCACCTCTGGTCTTTGCGCCTGCAAAGACCCTGGGGTGACCCTAGGAAGGAGGCAGGGCAGGGGATGAAGGAGAAGGAGTGGAGAAGTGGTCAGAAGAAAGCAACCAAGTATGGAGTGTGGGAAGCTCTAAGTAATACGGTAGTTGGCCTAGTCCCAGATGCAGGATGAACCCCAGGAGGCCAAAGTGGAGGCGTGCATGAGGACGTCATACCAAAGGTCAGGGAAAGGGGTGGCAGGGTTCAAGCTGGCTGGGGACTCACACTCTTTACTTCCATTTAGTCATGAAAGAATCAGGTGAAAATCTCTGCTTTAGTAACCTGGGTAAGTCTCCTACCAGGGACATCTTCACCAAGGCATGCTTTGCATGACACAGGATACTGGATGCCATCACCCTGCCTCAGTGAGCAGGACCAACAGAGTGTGACATCCCTGGGTCCTTCACTGCAGGAGGATCCTGGGACTCAAAATTTACCAGAAATGTGAGTACCACAAAGCCCGCATAACTGGGCCAGGCATCAGCTCCCAGCCACTGAAGGGTCATGTGTGGGTGAGCCCAGGCAGAGTCAAGTGCTTTACAGCATGGATGTCCCTAATGTGCACAGGCCACCCAGTACACCACGCAGGGTCCAGCAGATGCCATGTGCACCACCTGCCTCAGCGTTCCATTCTTTTTTTTTTTTTTTTTTGAGTTGGAGTCTTACTCCATCGCCCAGGCTGGAGTGCAGTGGCATACTCACAGCCACCCCAGCATCAACCTGCTGAGCTCCAGCGATCCTTCCTCCTCAGCCTTCCAAATAGCCGGAACTACAGGCATACACTATCACACTTGGTTAATTTTTATTGTAGAGATGAGGTCTCGCCAAGTTGCCCGGGCTGGTCTCGAACCCACTGGCTCAGGCAATCCACTCACCTCGGCCTCCCAAAATGCTGGGATTACAGGCTAAGTCCCATTCCTTCTTAATGCGCCATGTACCTTCCAGAAAAAGCAAGTTGCCTGCCCACATCTGTACCAGCTGAGAAGGGAGAGGCCTGGCTGTGGCCAGACCCTGACACAGGCCATCCTGCTCAAAGACCACTCCTGACCTCTGGTCCAGCAGTAGAAGGACAACACAGGTGACCTTCCCTGCCCCATGGCAGAGGACACACAAATGCCTTCCTGAGCCTTTGCTCTGAAAATCAAGCACACATTCTGCTTTCTGGGCTCCCTCCCAGCCCAGGGGCCTGGTCCCAGCCATGCTCATGGCCTATAGTCACACCAGCTCCAGTAACACCCTGTCAGGGTTCCTAAGACACTCACCATTGTGCTCCAAAGGGAACAGATGGCCACTTTTGTTCAGAGTCTCAGTAGAATACTGAAAGTGATAAGAAAAAGAAGTTTCAATACTGCAGCTTACACACGAGCACTCAGAAAGAATATTTCCTATGTTTTAATAACTACAATACAAACTATTTTCCCCAACATTTACTTTTTGGTGATTAAAATGAAAAGCACTGACTTCTAGAATACATTACTCACAGAAGTTTATTAGAACCTAACACACAACTGAGTCAATAAACTTTTTTCTTCTTTTTTTTGAGTTGGAGTCTCACTCTGTTGCCCGCTCCCGGCCACTGCAGCCTCGATCTGCTGGGCTCCAGCGATCCTTCCGCCTCAGCCTTCCAAGTAGCTGGGACTACAGGTGCGCGCTACCACACCTGGCTAATTTTTTGATTTATTGTAGAGATGAGG
>NW_007087311.1:130762-133355 GCF_000164805.1 Carlito syrichta | reverse complement strand
CGCGGGCTCAGGCAATCCACTCACCTCAGCCTCCCAAGGCACAGGATTACAGGCTGAGCCACTGAGCCTGGCTTCAATAAACACTTTTATTCCCATGCTTCTATCACTGCTCCCAGCACATAGGCATTTCTCCTTGAGCTACGATGTCTACCTAGTTCAGCACTTAGTGGTTTTTCAGCAAGAAGCACTCCATGGAGCCGGGACCTATGGGACCCTTTCCCCCTTGTGACAAGTGTAGACACAGGACACAAAACCCTAAGCCAGACTCCAGGGTTAGCCCTGGTCTGGGGATGTTCAGACAACGAGGCAGGAAAAGCCGCTGAGCTGGGCAGTAGCTCACACTGGCAGGAAGGAAAGATGGGAAATGCCAGGGGCCTCTTGTCTCCTGGCCATGATTCTGCCACATGAAGTCTTAGGAACTACTTGGCAGGTTGCATCTCCTCCAACACCTTTGTGTGTGTGTCTGCTCTACACACTCCCCAGTGCAGGTTTGGAACAAGAGCCCTGGGGGGTGCATTGGAGGTGTCTCTTGCTAGAACCTCCGGAAAGCACCACCTAGCTAGGTACCCCACCAGCTCCTTAACTCCCAGATCCTCCATCTCCTCATCTGTGAAAACATGGCAAGCCCACTCCCTGCTGAGGACATGGCTGTCCCACAGGGTCTGGGTACAGCAGCCCCTTCCCATTTCTGCCTTGTCTCTACTACCCCACAGAATGTCTCAATCATGCCAAGCCTCCTAAGGCATCATTTCCTATGATTAAGATTTCAAAACTACGAGGAAATTTAAAGAAAATCCTTCATTGCTTCACATAAAGGGAGGGAGTTAAAAGTTGGGTTTGTAGCCAGGCTTGGTGGCTCAGCCTGTAATCCCGCACCTTTGGGAGGCTGAGGTGAGTGGATTGCCTGAGCCCGCGGGTTCGAGAACTGCTTGGGCAGCGAGACCTCATCTTTACAATCAATCAAAAAATCAGCCGGGCGTGGTAGTGCATGCCTATAAGTCCGGCTACTCGGAAGGCTAAGGCGGAAGGATCGTCGGAGTCCAGCAGGTGGAGGCTGCGGTGGCCGGGAGTGGCCACTGCACTCCAGTCTGGGTGACAGAGTGAGACTCCAACTCAAAAAAAAAAGGTTGGGTTTGTGACATCCCCTCCCAAAAAAAAACGCCCATCCACAGGCAGCCTGTCCATGCACAGAGGGTGTGGTCTCAGCCAGAACAGCTGTGCCACACTAGGAGGACGGGGCGTGACATGGGCACAAGAGCTAGACAACCCACAGGTTCTCCAATCCCGGGAGCCAGGTCAGATGAAGACAAAAGGCAGCTCTGTAAACTACTAGGAAACTCACCAGCCAACATATGACAAGACTCTGATGCTGTGTGGAATTGTCACTGTGACTGTAGGCAGCTCCCTTACTACCTCAAATCCTCCCACCCTGACCTCCTCCCTAGGGCATCCTCCCACCAGTCCCATGGTCTCCCCATGGTCAGCACAGCCTGCCTTCCTGATCCGTCTAAACAGCACCCAGCTCCATGCTACAGCACAAACACATTCCAGGGCAGCAGGCATTACCACAGTGCTGGTCCACAAAGCAGGGAGTGCCCAGGAACCAGGACACTTGGGACCACAGGTCCGGCAGGCCTCTCTGCAGAGGGCAGCTGCCATGCCACAAGCTGGTGACTCATTAGGATTAGGATCAACCTGCATACCTCATGCTGAGGGTCCCTGATGAGATAATATGGCTTTTGGACCTTCGTTGGGAGATACTGCAGAGGCACTGATACCACAGGCTCGTGCTGGGACCATGGTCTCCTGCTGGGACCACAGGCTCACACTAGGACCATGACCTCACACTGAGCTGGAGAGGCAGGCCCAGTCCCTCCACACACTTGCCATGAGACCTGGTCTCAGAATCCTTTACTCCAGTGTGCAACTGGTGGCAACCATGTCAGTCTTGGCCAGGGAGCTGGGCAGGAGACTGGGCAGACTGGGCCTTGAGTCTAGCTCCTTTGATCAGCTTCGTGGCCAGGGCAAGTGAGCTTCTCTCCATGAGGCTCGGTTCTCCTCATCTGTGATAGCAGTATGACAACAAAACAGTGCAAAAGGCAGCCATGGGGGTGACCTAAGACCACACACAACCCACGTAGAAGACGACTGAGAAGGGATGGTCGTTTCCATAAATGGTCCTTGACAAATACATCCATGCAAAAAGAAAGAGGAAAACCAAGCCTGACTCCCAACTCAACCCAACACAAAACTCCATTTCTGACCAGAGAGTGCAGTGTTTGAGCTAATGGTGAAACAAGGAAGCTTCCGGCAGCAAACACAGGAGAGCATCTTACAGACATGGGATAGCAAAGATCTCTTAAGTGGTATACAAAACACACTAAGTTACAGGAAAGCATCAATACATCTGACCCAACTGAATTTAGAATTTCTGCTAATGGAAAGACACCATAAAAAGTGATGAGCCGGGCTCAGTGGCTCAGCCTGTAATCCCGTGCCTTGGGAGGCTGAGGTGGGTGGATTGCCTGAGCCTGCGGGTTCGAGATCCGCCTAGGCAGGCGAGACCTCATCTCTACAATAAATCAAAAAATTA
>NW_007087311.1:126415-130404 GCF_000164805.1 Carlito syrichta | reverse complement strand
CTGCACTCCAGTCTGGGCGACAGAGTGAGACTCCAACTCAAAACAAAAACAAAAAAAAAATGTGATGAGGCTGGCCAGGCTCGGTGGCTCAGATTACAGAATCTCAGCACTTTGGGAGGCCAAGGTGAGTGGATTGCCTGAGCCTACAGGTTTGAGACCCGCCTAGGCAACTTGACAAGACCTCATCTCTACAATAAATAAAAAATTAGCCAGGTGTAGTAGTGTGTGCCTGTAGTTCCAGCTATTTGGAAGGCTGAGGTGGAAGGATCACCAGAGCCCAACAGGTAGAGGCTGCGGTGGCCAGGAGTGTGCCACTGCACTCCAGTCTGGATGGCAGAGTGAGACTACAACTCAAAAAAAAAAAAAAAAAAAGAGTGATGAGGCAAACCACCAAACAGAATAACTGTTAACTGTGAAACACAATAAAGATGCAAGATGCATCATTCTAGTTCATTAAAAAAAAATAACTGTAAATACACATTCAAAAAAAGAGTCAAGACAGAGCAACAGTCCCATCTACCCCATGTCTCTCACACTCCATGATGAGCTATACAGGGAGGCCAGGCTGGTCTCTTCTACACTCTGCCCAGGAACTCCACCAAGTAGCTGAGCTCACCTTTCACAAACATGGAGCATGCAGTCCCAGCAGCTTCCTGCCACTCAGTGAGAGGACCACCCTTCCTGCAATCTCCAAAACACGTCTCTTTGTGACTAGCCTCCCCAGAATGACTTCTGTTGTCCCTTTTTCCACCCACATTCTGCTTAGGATCCTTAGTTCTCTAGATGGATGAAACCTTTCCAGCAGCACTCTCTTCTTTCTGAGCCCTTACCAGAATCACCTGCTAAGGCCATTCATGGCAATGTGGGGTTTTTCCAGCCTGCACCACAAAACTCTTCTAGCTCTGTCCATTGCCTAGATACAAAGCCGCTTTCACACTTGGAAGTATGTTACAGCCATACTCACTTCTCGTGCCAGTTTCTATCACAGACCATTCACACTGCTATAACAGAATACACAGACTAGGTGACTTATAACCAACAAACACTTATTCACAATTCAAGGACCCACAGATTCCATGTCTGGTGAGGGGTCCCTTTCTGATTCATAGATGATGTCTTCTCACCATGTCCTCACGTGGTAGGCATGCCCCCTTCTACCCAGCTTGTTGGAGCCTCCTTCATTAGGGCACTGATTCCACTCACAAAGGCTCTGCCCTATGACCTCATCACCTCCTAAAGGCTTCACCTCCTAATGCATCCCCCTTGGGGATTAGGATTTCACCCTATGCATTCTGGGCAACACAAAATTCAGTCTGTTGCACACTGGAGATAAATTATGCCTCAATAAAAAAAATAATTTTTTTTGAGTTGGAGTCTCACTCTTGTCACCCAGGCTGAAGTACAGTGGCACACTCACTGCCACTGCAGCCTCAACCTGCTGGGGCTCAGGCAATCCTTCCATCTCAACATTCCAAGTAACTGGAACTACAGGCATGTGTCACCATGCTCAGCTACTTTTCTTTTTTTTTTTTTTGTAGAGATGAGGTCTCGCCAAGTTGCCCAGGCTGGTCTTGAACCCGTGGGCTCAGGCAAGCTCTCTCACCTTGGCCTCCCAAAGTGCTGGGATTACAGGCCTAAACCACCGTGACCAGCCAGAAAATTAACTTTAAACTAAAGGTTTTTAGAAACTGAACTCTCCACCAGTCCACGCCTCTGCCTGCCATTGCGTGCCAACCACCCCCCCACCATGCCCATGCGAGCCAGGGATGCTGCACTTCCTCGTGCCTCCTGCCCTCACTCAGCCCTGTCATCTCTCCGCCCCCTTCTCTACCCGACAGCCTCAGCTCAGGAGCACCCTGTTGAGCTCCATCCTGCCATACCACTCTTGGCCACTACCTTCTTGCTCCCCCAGGCCTCCTCACCCTACTCTCAACTTCAGCCGGAGGGGGCCGAATTTGGGGGCCCCAAATTTTGCTCTAACCCTCAAGACTCCCCCTGAGAGTCCATCCCAACTGTCCCCTCGGGATTCCACCCTTACAGCCTTCTGCTTGGAGGGGTTCTTCCCAGCTGCCCACCTGGCTCACCACCCCATCTCTAGCACCCCAAGAGTCACAGCCCTGGATGCCTGAACACATCATCAGCACCCTTCAGCTCCATTTTATTTCTAACACACCCAGCAACTTCTTTTCTGACCTGCTCATCATCTGCCTCCTCCACAGGACATGAGCACCCACATTCCCAGCCCACCAGATCCAGAATGACCTTTACACGGGCACTCAGGACCTGACACTGGATCCTGGTTACTGGCCCCTGCTGTCTGGGGATGCCCCAAGCTAGAATACAGTGTGAAGGCCGACCCCGCCCACCCACCCTCTTTTCCTGGGGTCCCCTTGGCCTTCGCCCATCCCACCAGCAGGAAGACCTTTTCCACTTTGCAGTGCACGCCCCCTCATACCTCTCACTCTCTCTGCTTCTCCAGCAGCTTAGTGAGGCCCCAATACCCGCTGCCCTCACCACAACCCCACCCATGGTCACCAGTCATCTGTGTGTCTGTCCTCCATGAGGACACAATCCTAAAAATCACGCTGGGCCTTTTATTTTAGAACTGCAATGCTTTTTTGCAGTTAAACACACTGGTACATCCACTCCATTGAACCCTATACAGTGGCACAAAGGACAACCAGATGATCTCCAGAGAACTATGCTGAATGAAAAAGCCAACCCAGGAGGTTATCTACTGCAAGATCTCATCCCTATCTCACCTTGAAAGGACAATGTGACAGGGCTGAAGAAGCGACCAATAGGGCTAGGGACCAAGGGAAGCTGGTGAAGGAGGAGAGTGGAGTAGACACAGTAGGACAACCCAAGGGTTGACTTGTCATCATTTGAAAACTGTGTGATCCTCAAAACTGGAGACTTCACATCCATCCGATGTGATGGCCGTAGCCACATGCAGTCATAGAATTTACATGCAGTCATATAATTGTAAACTTAGGTCACATATATTTAAAGTGGTTCCTAAGTCACACTAGCCGCACTCCAAAGCCCAGGGACCACACACCACAGCAGCCACTGGATCTGAGCCCTGAACACTCCATGTCACATTGAGACCTGCTGGGCAGCACTGCTCAGTCCCTCAGCCAGCTCAGGACAGCTGGCACTGTGGATGCCACCTCATGCCACTAGTCATGGAAAATATCAGATGACTCAAAGCACAGCCCCGATTCTCAAGATAATTACTGTCCTACTGGAGCAGGGATGGACAGGGGGCAGTGGGAACCAGATATAACCTCTCAACTTTCTGTCACAGCCTGATAATCCTATGGTATGGCGAAGGCTAAGCAGGAAGAGCTAAGTGTGGTCTCAGTAGCAATAGGTTTCTGTAAAATGGAGGAGTATACAGAAGAAGTAGGGAAGGCACTTCACATCAGCCACACTGGATGGGGTGAGGACAGGGAGGACACAGGACCTGGTAGAATGTCGACGAGAAGGGCCCAGCACCCTCCCAAGCACAGCACAGCAGCCCAGGTTAGCCAATGTTAGCCACCACCCACGATGGATCCCTGGACTGGGGGAAGCATCCCCAGGATCATCCCCTCAGCTCTGCTGACCCAGTGGCCTCCTCATTCCCAGACCTGGACCAAGGGCTGGACTTGTAGCACTCACAGGCTGCTCAGGGTGGGCTGGACAAATGACCCAGACCAGCACTATGGCTACAGCACTGACTGAATGTTGAATGATTTTTTTATTTTACTTATATTTAATTATTTTACATTTTAGTTTTAAAACTGATACTCATTTTAGTCACTGAAACAGTTTTAAGTATATTTAGAACAACTTGGGTATGTGAATCTACTTAATCAACTATAAATTTTGGCTAGGTGCAGTGGCTCATGCCAGTAATCTTAGGAGGCCAAGGCAGGTGGATCACTTGAAGCCAGAAGTCTGAGACCAGCCTGGGCAACATAACAAGACCCTGTCTTTACAAA
>NW_007087311.1:111389-126327 GCF_000164805.1 Carlito syrichta | reverse complement strand
AGGCATGGTGGTTCATGCCTGTAATCCCAGCAACTTGGGAGGCTGATGTAGGAGGATTACTGAAGCCCAGGAGTTCAAGGATGCAGTGAGCTGTGATCATGCCACTGCACTCCAGCCTGGGTAACAGCAAGATCATCTCAAAAAAAAAAAAAAACAAAGCCAGGCTCGGTGGCTCAGCCTGTAATCCCAGCACTTTGGGAGACCGAGGTGAGTGGATTGCCTGAGCCCGCGGGTTTGAGACCTGCCTGGGCAACTTGGCGAGACCTCATCTCTACAATAAATCAAAAAATTAGCCGGGCATGGTAGCGTGCGCCAGTAGTTCCTGCTACTCGGAAGGCTGAGGTGGAAGGATCGCCGGAGCCGGGCAGGTCAAGGCTGCGGTGGCTGGGAGCGGCCACTGCACTCCAGTCTGGGCGACAGAGTGAGACTCCAACTCAAAAAAAAAAACCAACAAAACAAAAACAAACAAACTAAAAACAATCAATGTTATTAAGTCTAAATACAAATCAAATATTTCTGTAATGAAAAGTTATTATCTGAATTGAGATTTGCTAAAAGTGTAAAATATACACACAGTTTCAAAGATTTAGCCTTAAAAAATATAAATTTTTGAAAAGGATGCCAAAAACCATTCAACATCTTTTCAACAAATGATGCTGGGACAACTGGATCTCCCCTTGCAAAAAAATAAAATTGGACCCTTACCTCATACCATATACAAAAATTAAACCAAAATGGATCAAAAACCTACAAGTAAAAGCTAGAAATATTAAACTCTTCTAAGAAAATCTAGGTGTAAATCTTCATAACCTTGGATTTGGCAAACAATTTTTAGATATGACACCAAAACACCAGCAACAAAAGAAGAACAACTGAACTGAAAATAAAAGCTTTTGTGCCACAAAGGACACTATCAAGAGAGTGAAAAGATAATATAATGATGGGAGAGAGTTTTTGCAAATCATAGCTGATAAGGGACTAGAATCAAAAATACATAAAGGATTATTATTATTTTTTTTTTTTTTTGAGTTGGAGTCTCACTCTGTCACCCAGACTAGAGTACAGTGTCCGCTCCCGGCGACTGCAGCCTCGACCTGCGGGGCTCCGGCAATCCTTTCGCCTCAGCCTTCCAAGTAGCCGGAACTACAGGCGCGCGCTACCACACCCGGCTAATTTTTTTTGATTTATTGTAGAGATGAGGTCTCGCCTGCCCAGGCGGGTCTTGAACCCACGGGCTCAGGCAATCCACTCACCTTAGTCACCCAAAGGCACGGGATTACAGGCTGAGCCACCGAGCCTGGCTACATAAAGGATTCTTACAGCTCAACAATAAAAAGAGAAATAACCTAATTTTAAAGTGAACAAAGGACTTAAACAGATATTACTCTGAAGAGGATATACACATGGCCAATGAGCAGATGAAAAGATGCTCACATCACTTGTCATTAGGAAATGTAAATCAAAGCAACAATGAGATGTCACCTCACACCCAGGAGGATGGTTGTAAACCAGAAAATGAACAATATCAAGTGCTGAGGAGAATATGGAGAAGTCAGAACATTCACACACTGCTGGGGAATGAAAAATGTTGTCGTTGCTGTGAAAAATAGTTTGGCAGTTCTTCAGAATGTTAAACAAGATTACCATATAACCCAGTAATTGTGTTCCCAGGTTTGTACCCAAAAGAAATAAATACTTCCACAGAAACTTGTACATGAATGTTCACAGCAGCAGCATCCATAATAGCCAAAAAGTGGAAACAAGCAAAGTGTCCATCAACAGAGGAATGGAAAAACAAAGTGGTCTATCAACTCTGAATTCTGGAGGGGCACAGTGGTTCACACCTGTAATCCCAGCACCTTGGGAGGACTGCTGAGGAGGGAGGATTGCTTGAGCCCAGGAGTTCAAGACAAGCCTAGACAACATAGCAAGACCTTATACCTAAAAAGAAAATTTAAAAATTAGCCAGGTGGCTGGGCACAGTGGCTCACACCTACAATCCCAGCACTTTGGGAGGCTGAGGTGAAAGGACTGCCTGAGCCCACGAGTTTGGGACCAGCCTGGGCAATTTAGCGAGACCTCATCTCTACAATAAATTTTTTAAAAATTAGCCAGGCATAATGGCACATGCCCGAAGTTCCAGCTACTTGAAAGGCTGAGGTGGAAGAATCACCTGAGCCCAGCAGGTCGAGGCTGCAGTAGTCGTGAGCATACCACCACACTCCAGCCTAGGTGACAGAGTGAGACTCCAACTCCAAAAAAAAAAAAGGTAACCCCCTTGGGTCCCCTCCCAACGTGGGAGCTTTTTGGTCCTCTCAATAAATCCCACTTTAGAAAAAAAAAATTAGCCAGACGTGATGGCACACACCATAGTCCCAGTCACTTGGGAGGCTAAAGTGGAAGGATCATCTGAGCCCAGGACGTCAAGGCTGTAGCGAGCAGGGATCAGGCTAATGCACTCCAACATGGGCAACAGAGTGAGATTCTGACCAAAAAAATAAAAGTGAATCTTTTATGGACTGTTGATGGAATGTTCACATCTGCACTATCCAATACAGCAACCACTAGTCATATACACAGAGCGCTTGAAGTGCATCTGGTGCAAATGAAAAACAGCACTGTTAATTGTGTTTAATTTTAATTAACTTCAATTTCAGTTTAAAAAGCCATGTGAGCAGGGCACAGTGGCTCACACCTGTAATCCCAGCATTGTGGAAGGTGGAGGCAAGAAGCCTGCTTGAGCTGAGTTCGAGACCAGCCTGAGCAACATGGCAAGACCTCGTCTCTACAATAAATCAAAAAAATTAGCCAGGTGTGGTAGTGTGCACCTGTGGTTCCAGTTATTCAGAAGGCAGAGGTGAAAGGAACACCTGAGCCCAGCAGGTTGAGGTTGTAGTGGCCATGAGATGCCACTGCACTCCAGCCTGGGTGACAGAATGAGACTCTGACTCAAAAAAACAAAACAAAACAAAAGCCATGTATTGGCCAGGTGCAGCTCACGCCTAAAATCCCAGCACTTTGGGAGGTCAAGGATCACTTGAGCCCAGGAGTTCAAGGCTACAGTTTCTATGATCATGCTACTGCACTCCAGCCTGGGGACAGAGATAGACCCTGTCTCTAAAAAAAAAAAGGCATGTGTGACAGGTGACCATACAGTATAAAGGACGGGGCAGCTCTAGCTCCAACCAGCCATGTGCAAAACAGTCAGGAGACAGAAATACGCGTAAGACACTGTCATAGTTGCCAGCCTAGGACATACCGGGACAAGCAGCTGTGTTCTCAAAAAACATGACTATGGGGGGGGGGACCTGAAGGTGGCTCATCAAAAGTTCACTTTACCACCACAGTGGGAAAAGAAATCCACCCACTCAAAGTTCAAAACAGGAAAGTCTAATCTGTGGTGCTAAAACCCAAGACATAGGCTTCCTCAGAGGTACCCAGCAAGGGTGATGTGCTGCTGCTTGATCTGAATGGCAAGTAACAGGTATATTTGCACTTATGATTGCAGGATTCCTATGTATAGATCAGCCTTCCATGAAACATTTTTTGGGGTTTTTTTGGCTGGGCATGGTGGTTCATGTCTATAATCCCCGCACTTTGGGAGGCCAAGGTGAGAGGATTGCCTGAGCCCACAGGCTTGAGACCAGCCTGGGCAATTTGACAAGACCTCATCTCTACAGTAAATAAAAAAATTAACCAGGCATGGTGGTGCATGCCTGGAGTTCCTGCTACTTGGAAGGCTGAGGCAGAAGGATCGTCTGAGCCCAGCAGGTCAAGGTTGTAGTGGCCGTGAGCATGTCACTGCACTCCAGCCTAGGTGACAGAGGAAACTCCAACCCCCCCCCCAAAAAATTTTTTTTTAAATGATGCTGAAAACCCACCATGGACTCTGGGGCCCATGTGCACTGAACACCCCCACCCCTGCCCTGGCAGTACTCCCACTAATTTCCTCAGACCTCAGGCCTCACTTCCACCTCCCAGCTTAGCCATCTCCCGTGATACTGCAGGGTGAGCAGCCTGCCCGCAGCCAGCTTACCGGGCGGACCTCGGCCTTGAGGGTGAGGTCGTCCAGACTCTGGTTCTGCAGCTTCTCAGTGATGAGCGTGACCATGGTCAGGGCCCCGTGTCCTCTGTCCACACCAATGGGCACTGGAGTTCCGTAACAGACTTCAAAAGGCCCAGGCCATCGCTGGCTCTGAGCTACATCTCAAGGTCATGTCTCCATTTTACACATGAATGATCCATTTCCATGGGCTCATCAGAGCTGTGTCTGTTTGATAGAGAGAAGTCATCACATGACTATATGCACAATCATTTCGTTGACGTTTCTGTTACACATTGAATCCCCTGTATATAAAATATTTCTACAGTGAGTGGGCATGGTGGCTCAAGCCTGTAATCCCAGCACTTTGGGAGGCAGAGGCGAGAGGATTGTCTGAGTCCAGGAGTACAAGACCAGCCTGGGCAACATGGGGAGACTTCGTCTCTATAATAAATCAAAAAATTAGCTGGGTATGATGGGCACACACCTGTGGTTTCAGCTGCTTGGAAGGCTGAGGTGGAAGGGTCACCTGAGCCAGCAGGTCAAGACTGCAATGGCCATACGCATGCCACTGCATTCCAGCCTAGGCAACAGAGACTCCAACTAAAAAAAAATTTCTGATATCCTGCCTGCGAACACCCTTCTACTTTTCAAATCACAACGCAAGTTCTCTCCTGGAAAATCTAAAAGTGGTGGTCTTCTGGTTAATGGCGTATGTGAGACCCACTCCTTCCAAAACCTCAATAGGAAAGGCCTTCCCTGGCCCCTGACTCCAAAAAGGGGGAAGAAAGCAGAAGATGATGGCAAGGATACCTGGAAGCTGGGATGCTCTGGAAAGCCAAGCTCCACCACTAGTGCAGAAACCCTGACTGTGAACTGCTAGACGCTGTGCATCTGCTCCGAGAGGCTGACCACCGCTCCCACCTCACTCCAGCCAGCTGGACAAGAGTCCCCTCCTTGAAGCTGGGATTTCCTCTCTTGTGTAGGGAACAAGACAGCTTTCTGCACCAGGTCTGAAGCTGCATGAGTTTGCAGGGCACCAAGCTCTCCCACCCCAGGCAGAGGCTGCAAAGCCTGCACAGGAGCTGCTCCCCCAGACGCTGATGGGTAAAGCATCCGGCAAGGTGACCCCACTTCAATCCTTCTCATTGTCCCACTGTCAAGTCTGAACAGCTGCCAAGGGTCACCAGATCAGGGTGCAATCAAGACCAAAACAGAGAAAACAGCATCTTGAAGAAGGTGACCTTCCTTCCAGAGCACTGTCAATCTGACCCTTGGCAGATGAGGCGCTGTCTCCATGAAGTGAGACTGAAACATCCTCAAAAGGAGCAGTCAGAGAAGACGGAAGAGCACTCCTGGGAATTAGAACAGCAGCAGACCAGGCGTAGTGGCTCATGCCTGTAATTCCAGCACTTTGGGAGGCCAAGGGGAGGGAACTGCCTGAGCCCACAGGTTTGAGAACAGCCTGGGCAACTTGGCTAGACCTCATCTCTACAATAAAAAATTTTAAAAATTTAGCCAGGCATGGTAGCGTGCACCTATAGTTCCAGCTACTTGGAAGGCTGAGGTGGAAGTTTCACCTGAGCCCAGCAGGTCAAGGATGCGGTGTCCATGAGCGTGCCACTGCACTCCAGCCTGGATGACGGAGTGAGACTCCAACTCAAAAATAAACAAATAAATAAAAATAAAACAGCAGCAATGGGACTGGCATGGAATCTCAGCGTGCACATCCCCAACCACCGCCTAGCTCTGGCTTCCAGCAGGCCTCTAGGGGCTCAATGGGACACCCGCAGGGCAAGAGCAAGTTGCCAGGACAATGAAGCCCAGTCCCCACCACCCACTGAGGCTACCCCAAAACCTTGGCATGTGAACACCAGGGTCACCCAGTCAAAGGGCACAGTCCAGCAGAGAAGGCTCAGCCAGGAAAACAAGAGGCACCTAGTTTCACAAAATTTGCTAGTAAAATGAATAATAGATCCAAGGAGAAAAGTCAGATGAACTTGCCTTATCAGTGCTGAAAAGAGCTCAATGAGACTCAATGCCCAGCCAAGCACAGTGACTCACACCTGTAATCCCAGCACTTTGGAAGGCCAAGGCAGGAGGATCACTTAAGCCCAGGAGTTTGAGACTAGCCTAGGTAACCTAGCAAGACCACATCTCTACAAAAAAAAAATTTTTAAATGAGCTAGGCATGGTGGTGTACAGTGGCCTATAGTCCCAGCTACCCAAGAGGCTGCGATGGAAGGATCGTCTGAGCCCAGAAGGTCAAGGTTACAGTGAGCTGTGATCATGCCACTGCACTCCAGCCTGGGCAACAGAGTGAGACACTGGCTGAAAAAAAAAAAAACAAAAAAAAGACTCAATGCTCACTGCCCATTCTTTGGAACATATGTATATACACTCCCTCCACAGGAACTAACAGACACCACCTTAGAGGCCCAAAGTCAGCATCCTCCAAAAGGGACATCACTGAGGCATCCTGGCAAATGCAAGAGCAGGACAAAGGCACCACCACCAACCCAGCTGGCTCAGGGCCTTCCCGTCAGCAGGCATGCCCCGCCACTGCCTAGCCACAGGCTAAGGGACTATGGGTCAAATCCAGAAAGGGTCTGTGCACATGTGACAGAGGCACCAACCATGCACAGGGCTGCCCCAGGCCAGGGACACACCACAACAGCTGAAATGATGCTCCTGTCTGGCTCATCTGAAGTGCATCCTTTTCACTGACCACTTGTTCCATCCTTGGCAGCAACGACCATCTTCCCAGCCCACAGCTGAGGACCCCAGGCTCCAGGAAGGATGCAGTGTTGCAGAACAGGGGCAGCAGGGTCCGCTGCACCTCCCCAGAAAGAGGTCTCTGCATGCCAGTGGCACTATTCAAACGTATTTTCAAACCAAGGAGCCCAAGCCAAAACAAACTGTATCACTCACCCAACGTTGGTCTGTCAGCTGGGCAGGGTCCCAAAGTCACTAGCAACTGGAGACCCCAGGTTGCCATCACTGCACAGATTCACCCCAGCCCCAACTTCAGAGCCACACCTTCACAGGATGGCCTCCATGGATGACAAGCCAGCCACTCTCCTTAATTCCACCAACAGTTACCCTCCCACAGAGCAAGGGGCCACCTCTCCTCTCCCTGGCCCACCATGCACCATCCTTCAGGGGCTCAATCACTCATTCATCACAACCCCTCAGTAATACAAAGTATACACACATACCCCTAGAAAGGCTACAGCAAAATTCAAAAATTAGTCAGGTGTGGTAGCTCACATCTATCTTCTCAGCTACTTGGGAAGCTGAGACAAAAGGATAACCTGAGCCTTGGATTTGAGGCTGTGCTAAGCCATCTACTGCATTCCAGCCTCAGTGACAGTGTGAGATCCCAACTCAAAAAAAAGAAAAGAAAGGCTACAGCAGCCACAATACAACTTGAAAAAATACCTAGCATTTTATCTTAAAACAGGCCACATTGTCCTTGGAGAAATGCTGGCTCCAGGCTATGGCAGGGAAAGGACAAGATGAAGCTGGAGTCTTTCAGGATGCAAGAAGTGGACAGGCCTGAGGATGAAGCCAGCTCCGACGGCAGCTGGCAGGTGATGCCAGGAGATCTTTCCCACAGAGTAAGTGAGAGTCCACAGATCCATGTAACGTGAATCATAGTAAAAAAAATCAGTAAACAGGGAAGAGAAAGCTCTTCCTTACAGGAGTAGGTCAACCAGTAAACGCAGATGGACCAACAAACATTTTTTAAAAACCACCATTTGACAAATATCACAACAAAGTACCAAGCAAGAATCATCAACGAACGCTAAGTCCAGGAGTAAAGGTATGATAAACTAGAATTCACAGTCTCAAAGTGTCTCCCCACAACATACTAATCACAACTGACTCAACAGTGGGGAGTCTGGTAGATTCCTGAACCAGACAAGAGTGAACAAAGCTGGTATCAGGGCACATGCATCCCATGAGCCTCCTGACAGGGCACTGAAAAGGACACAGCCCCACTTTGAGGCTCCTGCCAAAAGTGCAGAACCTGAACGTAATCCTGATGAAATCTCAGACAAACTCAAGCACAGCCAGTCAGAGTACTTCAGAAGCATCGAGATCAGGAGACACAGCGAGGCCCTGCAGACTGGAGGGGACCAGATACAGCACGTGACCCTGGGTCAGAAGAAGGGCAGAGGGACAGCATCCCAAATCTTACCAAGTACCATCAGATGACACATCAGTTTTGTGTCACAGCGACATTATTTCCTGATTGTAATCACTGTGCTGTGGTGATCACTGCCCACACGAGATGTGGACATCTGGAGGATCTATGTGCCCCTAAACAAGGGAATAGCTACATAAGTGTGGAAACAGTCATACTCTCATAATCCACAGAAGTTTAACATAAAATAAAACAAGCACACAAAGCGCCTGCAGGGCATATCCAGTGGCAGGAGCATAACTGCACTACTCTATGTATAATGTCACAGCATAACATACAGAGACTCTGGCCTTGTCCAAGCCACTTATGTACACAGGGAGAGGGGCTGCAGTGGAGAAGGGACTGTGCCTGCTGCCAACACAGTTCCTTCTGGGAGCTGGGAGACAAGGCTGAGAGTGTTGGCAGGAGGATGACACCTAGCAAAGAACATGGACTTCCTCCAGGAAGGAAGGTATGCTACTCAGGTGGTCACAGATGTGGGTGTTTACCTCCTATGGCTGCCGTAAGCAACCACCACAAACTGAAGGGGCTTAAGGTGACTAAGGTTTATTCTCATAGTTCTGGAGGCCAGAAATCTGAAATCCAGGTGCCTTCTCTGAAGGCTGGGGGACTCTGGTCCAGGACCCTCTCCAGCTTCTGTCACATCTATATTGCTGTGATCCCGCCTTCATCGCCTTGTGGCCTTCTTCCCAGCATCATATAGTCTCTAAATTGCTGTCTCTTCTTATAAGGACACCAGTGATTGGGTTACAACCCACACTAATCCAGCTAATCCAATATGACCTCATCTTAATTACATCCGCAAAGACACTAATTACAGACAGTCATATTCACAGGTCCTGGGCGTTAGGACTTGAACATAATTTTTGGCAGGATACAATTCAACCCGCAAAATGCTAAGCCAGCCTCCCCTTATAAGAAATGGCACCATCAGGATGGAATTCCACAGTCCCGAAGTCACATACAGTCCATCCCTACTCCTTGGAAGCTCTCAGAGTCCACCTAAATGATGAGAGGTTGGGAAGCAGGCAGGGACCTGAGGGACCCCTCTCTCTAGCAGGGAAAGTCGGGATTGGCAAAACAGTAGCAGATGATGGCTGTTAGGAGGAAGCAGTAGGAACCCATTGTGGCAGGAAGGCCTGTTTAGAGGGATGATCAGAGAGGCCCCTCTGAGGTGGCTATATTGAAGCCAGAACTGAAAGCTGAGCACAAGGCACCCAGAGAAGAGGAACACAGGCCAAGACAGGCAGGAAAGTGGCCTCTGGGTGCAAAGGTAGACACAGAGGCCATGTGGGAAAGTAAGGGAAATCTGGCTCCAGGTGCCATGCCCACCGAGAGGTGAGGGTGGGATCCAGCAAGGAGCAAGAGGCCTAGGCATACATGGCCTGGGCTCATAGGACAGCTGGTATGCAACATTCCATCCCATGCTACTCCAGCCTCCCTGCACAAGACACAGTCCTTCCTGACCCACAACCTCTACCCAGGCTAAGGGAACCCACTTCAGAGGACGGCTACAAAAAACTAATTTCCGCTTTTCCTACAGTAATTCAGCCGCCATCCTCACTGACAAAAGCTCTGGCCCTTCTTTGCAACCAAGCAGGTAATGGGACAACCCCACCGTTGTTTTCTTTTCTTTTTTGAGTCGGAGTCTCACTCCATTGCCCAGGCTGGAGTACAGTTGCACACTCACGGCCACCCCAGCGGCGATCCACAGGGCTCAGGTGATCCTTCTGCCTCAGCTTTCCAAGTAGCTGGTACTACCACACCCAGCCAATTTTTCGATTTATTGTATAGATGAGGTCTCGCCAAGTTGCCCAGGCTGGTCTCAAATCCATGGACTCAGGCAATCCTTTCACCTCGGCCTCCCAAAGTGCTGAGATTACAGGCTTGAGCCACAGCACCTGGCCAGTCCCACGGTTTCTTATCTGCCACTCCCCATCTCTCTACCTCCAGACCAGCTCAAGCTTGACCTTGAAGGCTTGGAGGACTCCAGTGGCCTAAGCCATCTCTTCCCATCAATTTGGGAACCTTGACCCAGCCTCAACACAAAGTAGATGATAGCACTCCAACCCCCAGAAACACATGGCCCCGAGGAGAGGCCAAAATCCTCACCCTGGCCCCCTACTCATCTGCTCCCCTCATTTCCCATGTTCTGGTCACACAGGTACCCTCCAGACCCCCAGGAAGGTCACATGTAGAGCAGGAGTGCCATAAGAGTTTCAAGGGATGAGCCCTCATCACAGGCACTGCCTTGACTTAAACGCTGGCCTCAAATGGACAGTGACAAACACCTCTCAGTTGGTTGCTCTGGTCACTCTCATTTCTGGGAATCCACCCTCCAAAAAGACACCAAAGTGGGTTCTATGTTTCTATTTTCTCTCTCTCTTTCTTTCTTTCTTTTTTTTTGAGTTGGAGTCACCCAGGCTAGAGTGCAGTGGCACGATCACAGCTACTATAGCTTCAACTTGCTGTGCTCAGGTGATCCTTCTGCCTCAGTCTTCCAAGTAGCTGGAACTACAGGCACACGCTACCATGCCCTGCTAATTTTTTAATTTATTGCAGAGATGAGGTTTTGTCAAGTTGTTCAGGTTGGTCTCAAACCCCTGGCCTCAGGCAATCCTCTCAGCTCCACCTACCAAAGTGCTGGAATTACAGGTGTGAGCCACCACGCCTGGCTATGTTTCTATGTTTTAATTCTAGTTTATTAACATAGAGTCTGATACAGCACTTGTAAAGTCATGAATTCGCTTCCAGTAGCTATCCTAACAAAGTATCACAAAGTGGTGGCTTAGGATAACAGAATTTACTGTCCCACTGTCCTGGGAGCCAGATGTCCAGGACGAAGGTGTCAGTAGGACTGTGGGAAAGGATATGTTCCAGACTCTTTTGTAGGTATATCACCAATCTTCCCACCACATTCTCCATGTGTGTCTCTGTGTCCAAATGTCCCTTTTTATAAGGACATCAGTCAGCCTAGATTAGGGCCCACCCTACTCCAATGTGACCTCATCTTAACAAATTACTCTGCAACAACCCTATTTCCAAATAAGATCACCTTCTGAGTTACCAGGGGTCAGGACTTCAACATGTGAATTTGGAGGGTGGACACCAATCAACCTGTAAAAAGCCATATTTTACAACATGGCAATGCACTCGTGGTGGCAGTTTAAAAACCAACACCATGCATGCTTCCTGATCGTACAGAGGACACTCCCATTCCCTCATCCCGGTCCTCGGGTACATATCACATCAACACTTAAACAGCACATGTGCACAGCTGCTTCCTAACCCCTGGCTGTGCCTGGCTCAGCACTGTCTGTGGCTTTAAGGAGCATCGGGGTTTAGCTCTTGCCAACACAGCCCTGCTCCACATCTCCCATAGGGCTGTGGGAACATTTTAAGTCATCGCTGACATTACCATGTTGCCATAAATAGCATTCCTAATAAAGCCACACAAAAGGGTCTGTTCCCCCAAATTAAAAACTCCCTCCTTTTCTTCACATGCAAAGTTTCTGCCTAGTATAACCTCTTGCCCCAAACTCCCCAACAGAATCATAAACCTTCTAGGAACAAGCTTTGTTTGGCCAAAGACTTCAGAACACCCCTTGGCCCTTTTGCTCCTGAAGGCCTGGCCTCATGCTCCAGGCTGGGTATTGTCTAGCTGTTGGAATGCCCCTCATCCTCATCTTGTAGCTTCCAGAGAAGGGAAGTCCGTGAAGACCACATCTCTCTCTCTTCCCCACAGCTACTGGAAGTTCACACATCCAATACCTACAGGCTTCCAAAGTCTTCCCTCTCTCCAATGCTGGAAAATGAGCAAGGCACCTCAGGGCAAGGTCTTCCTGGCCAACACCAAGTCCCTGGGTCTCAATCTCATTGCCAGTCTCTGTGCTCCTTCCCAGTGAGTCTCTGGATCTCTTCCTGGGCTGCTGCTTCTTACTCTCTCTGTTGTTGCCATTGTTCTACTTTGTCAACTCCACCCTCCAACCCTTTCATCATCACCTTTATTTCCACACCTATAAGCTTCATCTCCATGGGCTCCTTCCTCTTCTCTGAATGCTCCTGGTTTAGAACCTCTGTTCTCACTCCTATCTCTAAACCTATGTATCACAGGGCTGTATTTAGTGGTTTTTAAAATTCTTTCTTCTGGTCCCTGCATTGTACATCTCAGCTCCCCATCTTCTCTGCTTTTCCTGTCTCTACTTTCAGGTTAGAGGTTCATCTGATCTCAGCCTGGCTCTCCATTTGTACTCAGAGGGAGAAACTCTGACACTGCCTCACTGCAGAGGGACTCCAGAGTTCACAGGGCCGAGCATTCCCTTCAGTTGGTGGAAGAACTCCTCTGGGAATCTCTACCAACAGGTCACCTGACAAGCAGAAGCCAGAAAAGAACTGCAGAATATACAAGTGCACACGAGTAGGCAGGCTCCAGGGCAGCCTAAGCTGGATGGGATTGATACAGTTGCCTCCAGGCCACAGTCTCTCTCCACCCAAGTCCCTGGCAGGTGCCCACCAGCCCAGGCCCCACCACGGGATGTAGACCAAGCACCAAATCAAATTCAAACTCTGGACAAGCTCTGTCACCTCCTCCATTCTGTTTCCTAAAGCATGAAATGGGGAGAACAACGTTTAAGTACCCGCTTAAAACGTGTGCTGTGCAGCAAAATGAGACTCTATTGAAACCACTCAGCCCAGCTAGCAGTGTCTCCTAGTAACAGAAATCAGAAGGTCGAAGGTGCTCCTATTTTACAGCACAAAGGCATCAGGTTCCTGGGGTGATTTTAACAGAAAACAAAACAAAACAATACTCGAGTCAACCTACACCATTAACCTGTACACATCCCATATTCAAAGAGTGTCATGCAGTTCTGTAACCACGGGGGTAACACAACTCCAGAGTCTTCTTCTCATTTTGTTTTCTCTGGAAAAGCACTAGAACAATAACTCATAATCTTGTTACACACAAGTTATTAACTAGCAATTGTGAGTTTAGTGGCTTGAGAACATGTCTCAAGACTCTTTGACACTACTCCCATGAAAAGATAGAGTCTAACTCCCACATAGACAGATGACAGATGACTTCCAAGACTGAAGTGAAAAAGGTGCTAAACCACCTAGCTCTCTTTTGGGAAACACCTTGAAGGACCCATGCTGGGAGACCATCTGGGGCAATGCCCAGAAGCTTCCGCTGTTCAAGTTACCAGCCCAGGCACCCAACACAAAAGTGAGCTGCCCAAGAAGGAAGGCTCCGGTCACAGTACCCATCTACCGAACCTGTACAAGACCCCCAAGTAAGGGCTACCCTGCTTAGCCACTCCCAAATTAGACCCTAAAACCATGAGCAATAATAAATGATCATTATTGTTTCAAGTCAACTGAGGAGGTAATTTGTGACACTGCCACAATAACCAAAACAGTGACACTTTTAATAAAGAAAATTGAGCTGCCTGAGCCGGTCATAATTACCACTCCTACACCACACCGAGGCTGGGCAGGGGTGATAGGTACACATTCAAGTCACACAAGTGAAGTTATTGCAGATTGTCAAAATCATTTGACCATTGTCATCTGGCAGTCACTGATCAGTTCTTGGGATATGACTCCATTTCAGAGGTTCAATATCTTCTTAAATAGGGCACATTTAGGTGTCATAGTGATTCCCGGAAAAGTCTAAAGCAAAGTCTTATATTGGTACCACAAAACTAATGTTATTGATAAACTACATGCAAGACTTCTAAGACGTTTTTGAAAAGTCTTTCAAAATAGGTCACAACAAAATGAGAAAAGAAGACAAATACCACCTATCCTAAACTGATCAACATCTTGCTAATATTAAAACCCACAACCAATTGGTTTGGACAGCAATACAGTTAGTTAAGAAATGCATAGGAATAAAAATCAATTGATGTTATCCATCACACTAACAGAGTAAAGAAGAAAATCACATTGTCATATAAACAGATGAAAAAAAAGCATTTGACAAAATCCAACACCCATTCCTGATTAAAACTCATAGCAAACTTGGATTAAAGGGTGCTATGGTTTGAACATGTCCCCTCCAAAACTCAGGTGTTACCAAAGTGATAATATTAAGAGGTGGGGCCATGAAAAAGAAGACTAGGCTCCCCAAGGCCCTTGAAAAGATGCTTCATGCAGCTTGCCCTTTAACATTCTGCCATATGAGGACATAGCGTTCCTCCCTTCTAGAGGATGCAGCAACAAGGCACCATCTGGGAAGCAGAGACTGGATTCTCATCAGACACCAAGCCTGCCAGCACCTAGATCTGGGACTTCTTGGCCTCCAGAAATAAAAAAATAAATTTGTGTTCTTTATAAATTCCCCAGTCTCAGGTATTTTGTTATAGCAGCAAACACTGATTAGGACAGAGGAAAACTCCCTCAACTTGATAAAGAATATCTACAAAAACCTTACAGCTGACATCATATTTAAAGGCAAGAAACTTCAAGCTTTCCCACTAATACCAGGAGCAAGGTAAGAGCATCCCCTCTCAGCACTGCTATTTAACACCATACTGGAAGTCCTGGCTAAGGAAATAAAAGGTATATAGATTGGGAAGGAAGGAATAAAACTGTCTTTGTTAGCCGGGCTCAGTGGCTCAGCCTGTAATCCCGCGCCTTGGGAAGGCTGAGGTGAGTGGATTGCCTGAGCCCGCGGGTTCGAGACC